>NW_011342657.1:0-4276 GCF_000735185.1 Notothenia coriiceps | reverse complement strand
GTATGTGGAGGTCCTGGGAGGAGACATGATGTCTCAGAGTCAGTCCTTCAGGTCCTGCATGTCTCCAATGTCAGAGTACAGTGATTTCACTTTGATTAAGCCCAGCAGCACCACTGACTTTACGGAGGTGATCAGTGTTCTGGATGCGTCTTTACCCGACAGCACCTGGACCTTTGAGAGCCAGCAGGTAAGCAAAAAATAATTCAGATTGAGTCTATCTATCTATCCATGTATCCCTCTATCCCTCTATCAATATATCTATCTATCTCATCACACATTCCAATTCCAAATAGTTTAGCACAAAGATGTACAGCGGCTGTTGGATTTAAGGGATATTTTTAATTTTAGCTTATCATTTTTAAGGGGAAAAACAGTATTTTATTCCCCTCAAGTTGTTTTGTAGTGATTGGTTAAAATAGGATATCACTGTATAACATTTTGATTTTTCACAATTTAAGCTGATATCCAGACTCTTTTCCTCTTCTTTCTTTCTCTTATTCTTTCTTTATTATGTGTTCCTTTCCTTCTCAAAATAATATGCATTTAATTAAAATTATATATTATATTAAATATTAGTTGATATATTATTTTAAAGTAGCATACCATTGAATATTTGGCTACCCGTAAGTGTAAAAAAAAAGTGTTGGTCAACTAAAAGCTAAGGGTACAATGAGAATCGACGCTGCCACTTTAAGAAGGTCGATCTGTTTCCCTCTCATTGGATAGTAGATGTGGATGCTTTGCACCAATAGGAGTCAGAACTGTACAAAGCAATCTAGACCCTGCTCCCATGCAGCTTCCGAGCTGTAACATTGAGACAGCAAAGTGATCGAGGAGAGGCGGCAATGGGCTCGTTTTTATAATGTAGAAATCGTATAACTCATCGTATAGCCATGCTCAGTCATTTTGGGACATCCCTGGAGTAATGCCTGCGATGATGAATTTCACCATCGTTCTATCGAATATGTCGTTTGGATTGTATATGTTATAGCGGACAAAGGATGACAAAGACAATAGGATACCGAGACTGGAGATGGCAGGCGCTTTGGTGGCATCATTTCTTTCTCTTGTGGACTACAATAAACGGACAGACTAGGTACAGCATCCCGGAGGAACTAAAACAAGGCTCTGTGGTAGGAAATCTAGCCAAAGATTTGGGTCTCGGACTCTCAGAGATTTTTGACCGTAAACTGCGTGTTGCCTCTGAGGCTGGAGAGCAGTATTTCAGTGTGGATGCAGGGAAGGGAGAGCTGCTGGTGAATGACAGAATAGACAGAGAGACTCTTTGTGGACAAAGTGCTAGCTGCGTTTTGCCTCTTCAGGTTGTTATTGAGGACCCATTACAACTTTTTCGTGTTGAGGTAGAAATACAAGACATTAATGATAATGCACCTAGATTTCCATCAAATGATATCACATTAGAGGTAGCGGAAATTACCGGTTTGGGGGTTCGTTTTCCACTAGAAAGTGCCATAGACCCTGATGTTGGGGGAAATTCTTTAAAGTCATACACGCTCAGTAAAGATGAATGTTTTAGTATTAGAGTTAAAGACGTTGCCGGTGGAAGGAAAGTCCCTGAATTGATTTTAGCAAAACATTTAGATCGAGAGAAAAAGGCTGTCCATAAGCTTTTGTTGACAGCTCTAGATGGAGGCAACCCAGTACGATCAGGGACTGCTCAGCTAAATATAAGAGTCCTTGACATAAACGACAACGTCCCAACGTTTGAGAAAACGTTGTATAAGGTATCTATCAGTGAAAAGGCGGAAGACGGTGCATTAATAGTACAAACAAAAGCGACAGACATGGATGATGGTCAAAACGGAGAAATAGAATATGCATTTGGTGCACACACACCGGATACTGTTCTCTCTGTCTTCACTATTGATCACAATTCTGGAACAATATTTCTCAAAGGAAAACTGGATTTCGAAACAATTACAAATTATGAATTAGATATAAGCGCGAAAGATAAAGGCAGTCCGAGAATGGAGGGGCACTGTACTGTGAATGTTGAAGTGTTAGATGTTAACGATAATGCCCCTGAAATAATACTCACTTCTCCTCCAAAGCCAGTGCGCGAAGACTCGCCTAATGGCACCGTAGTAGCGTTGATCAATGCCAGAGACATTGACTCTGGTGTAAATGGTAAAGTAACATTAAAGCTCCCAAAAAAATCTCCATTTGCTCTAAAACCATCGTTTTCTCAAAATTACGCCTTGGTTACGAGTGGTGTTTTAGATCGAGAAAATGTCTCTGAATATAAGATTGAAATAACAGCCACTGATTCAGGCTCTCCTCCTCTATCCAGTAAGAGAATTATACCTGTCAGCATCACTGATGTGAATGATAACCACCCTTTATTCACTCAGCCCTCCTATAATGTGTATTTAAAAGAGAATGGGGTGCCAGGCTCTATACTGTACTCAGTATCAGCGTCTGACCTGGATTTTGGTGAAAACGCTAAAATCTCCTACTCCATCTTGGACTCTAAAGTGCAGGACGTTTCTGTCTCGTCTTATGTTTACATTAACTCAGATAACGGCAGCATCTACAGCATGCACTCGTTTGACTATGAGAAACTGAAGGTGTTTCAGATCCAGGTTCAGGCAAAGGATCAGGGCTCTCCGTCTCTCAGCAGCAACACCACTGTCCATGTTTTTATCCTGGACCAGAACGACAATGCCCCCGCTGTTATTTACCCCTCCTCCGCTGTCCTGGGCTCCCTCTCTCACCAGAGGATGTCCCGCTCCGCTAAAGCGGGTCACCTGGTTACTAAGGTGACGGCCGTGGACGCTGACTCGGGCCATAACGCCTGGATCTCCTACAAGCTGGCGGAGGCCACAGACGCCTCTCTGTTCACTGTCAACCTGTACACAGGGGAGGTGAGGACTAAACGCGCTGCGTCCGAGCAGGACGACTCCTCTCAGAGACTGCTTATAGAGATCAAGGACGACGGGGAACCGATGCAGTCCGCCACCGTCACGGTGTCCATCCTGCTGGAGGACGGCCTCCATGAGCCCATCTTAGACCTCCGACAGAAAACGGCCGAGCCCAGCAGGAAAACTGGGAGAATCACCCTGTATTTGATTCTCTCTCTGGCCTCGGTGTCCGTGCTGTCTCTGGTGACTTTTCTCATCTTAGCGGTTAAATGCATGAGGAACAGCAGCAGCAGCGGTAGTTGCTGCATGAGACGAAGCGACTGTGATAATTACAAGAACCCCAACAGAAACATGCAGATTCAGCTCAACACTGATGGACCTATAAAGTACGTGGAGGTCCTGGGAGGAGACATGATGTCTCAGAGTCAGTCCTTCAGGTCCTGCATGTCTCCAATGTCAGAGTACAGTGATTTCACTTTGATTAAGCCCAGCAGCACCACTGACTTTACGGAGGTGATCAGTGTTCTGGATGCCTCTTTACCCGACAGCACGTGGACCTTTGAGAGCCAGCAGGTGAGCATAATGACTGTTCATTGTGATGTCCCCTTCATCATATATATATTTTTTAATTCCACATTTAAATAACTTTCTTAATTGTAAGAACTGAAAGCTGACCATGCTCAGTCTCCTTTTTATCAGCTTCGCTTGCTAAAAAATGTACAGCATGAGCACGGTTTTGTTTTTGTTAATTGTAAGCTAAGTTAATGCTCTTGTAAAATGTCCAATTATTAAATAAAAAACGCTAACTAAACACCTAATTGAAATGCTCGGACTACTTGAAATTGCCAAACAGAGTGTGGCTAAATTAACAAAAAATACATGATGCAGATATACATTTAAAATATGGCTTTGAGGATGGCAAATGGTTTCATTCATTTTGTATACTAAGAAGAACTTCCAGAACTGTATTTAAAGGTCAACTATAATGCAAAATTAACTTTTTCATGTCTTTTACATAAACATGTGTAAAGATATTCTGAAAGTTTCAGGAAAAAAATATTTGCTCACTTTTTGGCCTGATCCATTTATATAAAAACCTGTCTGAAAACGAGCTGATCAGATTTTGGCCATGCACGTTATGATGTCATAACGATGTTTCGGCTTGTGTAACCATTAGCCAATAACCAACCAAGGTAACACCCGCCCACCTTATCACCTGAATCTCCTCCTAGTGCACCATTGTGTTATATTTAACCAAATATCTCTCAGAGGGGAGTGGCTCCTTATTTTCATCTGAACTAAAGGACAGAGAATCAGCACTTTTGAAACAGGGCTGAAACAGAGGGGTTTATGGGATGCTATAATGCACGATCTGTTTGGTATTTCAAGCCAAA
>NW_011342656.1:0-7070 GCF_000735185.1 Notothenia coriiceps | reverse complement strand
GATCCTGTGCCGACGGGTCGGGTCGGGTTGCGGAACTAATTGGTAATATGTGCGGGTAGCGGGGCGGGTTCGGTATTTCACGTCGCGGGTGCGGGGCGGGAGCGGGTCTTGAAAATCAGACCCGTGCAGGACTCTGCTCTGAGGGCTAACAGCTAACGGCTGATGTTGGTTTTATGGTTCGCATTGAAGATGACGTCACGGCTCCGCCTACACTGCGTTACTATAGTTACTGCCCCAGCTACTAAACTGTAATGGAAACGCAGCATAAAGTGAGCCTGGCCTACCAAGGCCTAACCATACCGTACTAAGCCGGGCTAGGTCCTGCAGTGGAAATGCGCCATATAACAGAGAAGCTTTGTGTTGTTCCAGCAGATCTCTCAGTAATTATGGGGAAATGTTGGTAACTAACTAACTGAGGAATCAGACGTACCTGCTTCTCTGATCGCCATGAGGTTGATGAGCATGTTGTAGACGCAGGCTCTCTCCGTCAGCATTAAAGACTAAGGGATAAATAAACAGAATCTATGAGTGTTTTTACCCACAATACCTTGGAATCAAGAACTTTAGATGAGTCAAGTTTACCAACAAAAGAATACTTTGAAAAAGAGGAAGGGCTTTGCAGATAGAGGAAACAATTATCTTGAAGCACTCCAATTGTGGATATTTTATAAGAGTCTGTGTTTGCATATATGCTCAGGATCCTCTTACAATAACAGATGTCTTTGGGTGTATGTTCAAATATGAATATAAGTCTCACCTGAACGTGAACATCCTGGAACAAACACCTCAGCATGGACACCGCTGAGCCAGGAGGCAGCACCGTACATTTTGTCTGGAAAAAGGCAGAAACAAACACATTGTGCACAAGAGTCAGAGCTTCTCAAAATGATGTGCAATATAGAATAAGTGAATAAGTTTACTGTATACTTTAACCTGGCTGCTATATCTCAAAACTCTGGTACTGGTTGTGTTTTGTAATTGTAAATTGTGTAATATCTACTTTTATCTTGAATATTTGTATGCATGCTTCTTAATTAAGTTATCTTAAAATTATATTTGGCTCTTTACTTGCTGTTAAAATTGTAAATGTCCGCTTTGTGGAGAGGGGTACTCCTTCAGACAATGACTGTTGTGGCATCAGCCATTTTCTATGGTGTGACCTGCTGGGGCAGCAGCATCTCGGCTGCTGACGGGAAGAGACTGAACAGACTGGTAAGGAAGGCCAGCTCTGTCCTGGGGAGTCCTCTGGACACTGTGGAGGGGGTGGGAGACAGGAGAATGGCAGCCAAGCTGTCCTCCCTGCTGGACGATGTGTCCCACCCCCTCCAGGACACCCTGGCCTCACTGTGCTGCCCCCCCGCTGTCTCACGGAGAGATACCCCAGGTCCTTCCTTCCTGCAGCGGTCAGACTATACAACCAGCACGGCCCCTAGTAGACCCCCCCTCCCCTACACACGCCACAACACAGACTATAACACCCCTTGCTGTTAAATACCAACCAACTATGTGCTATATATAAATGCCATTAATAACTGTGTAATATATACCTGGCTGCTAAATCCTAAGAACTGTTACAGGATGTGTATTTTGAAACTTTTTATTATATTTTGTATTATATCATAACTTAGTACTCACATCACATCATCATCACGTTTCATTGAGCTGATGCTTTTATCCAAAGCAACTTACAATGACCAATTACAGGGACATTCTCCCTGGAGTAACTAAGGACTAAGTGCCTTACTCAAGGGCGGTGTTCCTGGCGGGATTTGAACTCACAACCTTCCGATCTTCAGCCCACCTCACTATCCATGAGACCACCACTATCCTGTACTAGTACTTTTGAATGCATGTAACATATGTTACAATAAGCTGTCTGTGGCTCTTTTTCCTGCTGTAACTACATACATGTCCCCTCTGTGGGACTAATGAAGGTGTTCTGATTCTGATTCTGATAAAACCTGCAAAGCAAAAAACTAATTTGCAAAATCAACCGTCAGATGATCTTTCTGTCACTGAAAGTCTCCAGGAGGCGGACACTCACCAGCGCTCTGAGCCCCTGTAAAACCGGAGGAGTGATGACGTGATGGTCCTTCAGACGGTTTTCATAGAAGACAAGGAGCACTTCCACTGTGGAGAACAGACACAGGAAGATAACGTATATATTATAATATAACTCTTCACATGAATATGGTGCATGTGCTCCTGCAACACGACAAGCAATCAAATGACAATCGGTCAACATTTTATATCTCAAGCAATAAGGCACTGAGAGGTTGAGTGGTTTTTGCACCTAGATACCATGTTCACCACGTTTATTTATATTGCACATTTTCAGACATTAACATTTAATAGGAAGACAACAGAAAGGAATACAATAAATAAACACAATGGAATAACAGATTTATAAAAACTATGCATAAAAGAGATACAGAATAGTTTAAAAATAACATTGTAAATACAGTAGGTGCTAAAACAAGTTCAAAGAACTCAGCGTTGATGAAGAACTCAGGTTTTCGGGAAGTGAAAGCAGCTTCGGCGTGTTTGGTTCTGAGCCGGGGAACAATGAGTATTGCTTATGATATCTAGAAACAGTAAATTAGAAATTGAATCACCTTCTTTCTCGGTAAGACCTCCATAGCACTCGTGTAAAACTTCGGAGAGAAGCTGGACTCCTCTGGCTCGAGTGTGAGGCTGAGAGCTGGTCAGACTCAGTCTACAACAGGAGGGGAAAAATGTTAATTATAAGAAAACGATTAATATGAGAGCTGAGCAACTCTTGAGTTTAAATGTTGCTTTTTAATGAATTGAAATCTGAAATATGTTAAATAATGACATATATTATATATTAAGCGCTTTGAGCACCAGGAAAAGCGCTATATAAATGACATGTTATTAATATTATATTCCATATGCGGCAATATCTGCTAAATTGCAGTTGGTTTTTACACACAAGGAATTTGCTTTGGTGTATAATGGTGCATTCAAAAACAGGGAAAGAGAAATTGTAAAACTAGAAATATGAGCTGATACTGAAAAGGAGAAATTGTATAAAAAATGTTTTTTAAACAATTAAACAATGTAAAAAGAAGTGTACAAGAATTTAAAGAATATATGTCCAGCATATCTACAATAAATGGGTAAGAGCAGTGGTATTTCTTTGACATACTCATACTAAACCAACAGATAGAGAGGATATTTTTTAAATCATACAATGATAATGCATTTTGTTTGTTAATGTTATTGCTGTAATAATACAAATGTTGATAGCTTACCCCAGTGCCTCCACCAGCTGCAGAACTGTAAACTCTCCATTTTTGACAGCTGCACAGAAAGCCAAGTTTAGTGAATTTTGCAACAACAAACCCATAAGCATAACTTATCTATCTCTAGTGGTTAACTATAGATTAACTAGCAGTATGGGCAGGTTCAAAGGTGCAGAGTTCATTGACAGGATGCTTTTCAATGAACACAAACACAGCAGCTAGCAAGCGGTGATAACACACTTAACTAGCATCTAAATTCACATTATTAATCAATGACAGCACAATTTAACACGAGGGGTACATTCAGGGTGTACTAATAACGTGATAAAATGAATAAACTAGTTAAAAAATGTCTGTTTTGTGTGACTTGAGGTTGAAGAGCACACAGGATGTTGTGGTGCTAAGTTAGCTCGTTTCCCAGCATGCCGTGTTGCGCATCCTTGAAGCTCAGCAAGCTTTAAAGGCTTGTTTTTTAAAAACCTGGTGTTCTGGAAACATGTGGAGGAAATTAGGATGAAGTCTTATTTACCTGTTGCTGTGTCTTTGGCTTTGCTGTCCTGCAGTCCAGAGACATACTCCTCCACCAGAGACAGCAGCAGCGCACTGTCCGCAGCCATCGTGCCCGTTACTGAATTGAGACTGCGCATGCGCGGAAAGTTAGGGGTGAAAAGTGACACATTTAACTTTTATTATTTAAAACGAAACATTAACTAGCTATGTTTTGTGACTATTTTGGTTACTTGTATGTTGGTAAAAATGAAATACAAAATAAAATAAAATCTTAATGTTGAATAATTTGTTGGTGATGCCCTCAAGTACTGTTCGAATTCAAATACACCGTAAAGACGACATCAATATTGCTGTTAAAACTTAAAATAAAACGACCGGTATCATTAAAAAAACAATGTATTCAAACATAATGCCTGTAACTGTGTTTATGTATGCACCATATACCAAGGCAAATTCCTCGTATGTCAAAACATACTCGGCAAGTTTCTGAACCTGATAGCTTTTTTTCCTGACGTAAAAGAACCCAACACATGCCTGTGTGTTTCTGCGCATGCGTGGAAAAGTCCAGCAGAGAGGGAAGTAACGTCTGTGGGATTTAACGAGGAAAAACTAAATCTGGAGGCAACCGCAAATAACTGAAGCGATCTACCGAACTCTGCTGGAAACTGTAACTATCTACTACCTTTGGAGGAAACTAAAACGTACTGGAATATGGTCACGAGTGTGCGGAAGTGTGTGTTTACTGATGTTGTAGTAGCTAGCTAGCCAGGAAGTGCGCCGAACGTTGAAGCAGATTTTTATGAATGGGCGTAGTGTTCAAACGGTGGTACTACAGCTTCCGTGACGTCGTTTTGGCCGAAATATACTTTTTTCCATTAACATTGAGGAAAGAGACTTCTATAAATCAGCGTACACATTTTTTTTAGCTTATTAAACTACCCTACTCGAACACTTTCATTGCCCTTGTTTAAATAATTAGGGTCTAAAAAGTTGTAAAAAGCTGAATTCAGAGTTATTTTCTCCTCTCCATTCAGTGGACTGAGTTTGGAGGTGGGGCTTAAGGGAACACTCAAGTGCGCATGCTCCATAACAACGAGGCCCCGGATGATCCTGGTTCTTTCTGAATCTTCAGTCGCTGTATTTTGGGATTCATGCGCCACTGAGCAACTCTCATAGGAGTGAACGGAGTATCCTGTTTTCTTTCCACATCCACGGTTGGCCCTATTAGCTTGTTAGCTTGAAGAAGGTGGACTTCAGCATTTAGTTTGCAGGCAAGTTGAATATCTGACATGCTGCTCGTTGTATTCTGACATTGTAAAAATAATAGTTTGATATCTGTAGCTGTCGACTTGCTGTTTTCAAACTTGTAGTGTAGGGACTAGTTTTCAATCCTGTGGGGTCGTGTCACACACAGATAGCACATAAGAGAAAACGCATTTAAGCAACATTTTTTCAGGTATTTCTCAGACTATCAGGCACCAAAGCTTCCCTGTGTTTGCCGCTACGGATGACCCATAGGCTTGCAACATTGGACCTGCAACTCGTGCTCCAAATCGGACCTAGTTTATCGTCTTCCTCCGCGATGGGCCCCCTTCTCAGCTAGTGGAAATCGTCTGAAGCCCTACAACCATGGGAGGATGTGTGGGGAGATACTGGGAAGGTTGGGAGGACACACAGAGCCGAGGGTCCTCCAGGAATGGTGGACGAGGAGGTAAGACTTGTGTGCTTCACTTAAATATCTTGTATTCTTGCAACACCACTACTTATAAGTTCCACTTCCACTTTGTTAACGTTAGTGAAAGCAACATGAGGCTAGTTTTGATTCATTGTGTAAAAAAATATGAGTTGTGGCATCTGATAAAAGGTCTACTTCTGCTTTACTGCATGCAAATTAGGCCTCCAGACACCCAATACACATTAAAGTGCACACAATGATCAAAACACCACCAGAAGTGGTTGAGACTCAATGTATCCAGGTGTGTTTCACTCCTGCAGCAGACTTAAAAGCATCTCAAGTGTCAGCGTGTGATTGGGTTTCACCTCCTTGATCATCTTTAGTTTTTCTGTGGGGACACTGACAGACAACCAGAGGACTATTTGTTACACCTCCACGATCAGGGATTTGTGTGGAAGGGCTTTACATAAAACTGCACACACTTGTCTCATACCAATGTGTTTACTCATGTTGTTACAGTCACACATGCTGAACTACCTCTCTTATAAGACATGTATCAAGAGAAAGTAATGCATGAGGACATTTCCAAGAGACTTAGTTGTAACTGTTAATGAAATGCAGTGACTGTTCACCTGTATATCTACATTCAGCACTTCCATAGCGAGTTTCCTCCCCACAGGGCAATAGTCAGCCTCATTTTCTTGCCGTTTTTCTACTTGGAGGAATTTCCTTTCCTATTTTGCTATCACACAAAATGTGGTGTTACTCTCGTGCTGTTTACGCTGACCACCCTGACACACTCTACTATCCCAGACCCGCTTTTAGCTGTGATTAAAAACCAAAATCACCCACACTACTACGCCCACCTTTCCCTGACTCTGCACCAATACCAAGGCCAGCAATTTCCTCAGCCAACAATTTCAAACCTCACATTTAATCCGGCAACCGGTGAGCTTGTTGGTCCACTTGCTATCTTAAAAGTGGTGTTATGGGAGCCTCGTGAACAGCACTCTGCAGTTTTTAATGAGGACATAGTGACCAAGCAGGGGGTTGTTGTTACTGTAAATGGCAACACTGAGGTCACACTGATTCCCAACGTTTATTTTTCACACCAGGGACTTGATGTTACTTTTATCTACCTTCCCGGAAGATAACATTCTTCTAAAGATAAACACTGGCTTTGTTTTGTTCTCCGACACTTGTGTTTGATAGTGACGGATGGTATTTGGATTGCTGTTTAAGCTCTTAGCGAAGAAAATGTTATATTTACAAAACTGAATGACGCAGGCACCACACAGCTGTATTGGCAGACGTTCTGAATATCTGCACAGTTTTTGACCCCAGACAACAATGAACATACTTAATTGAAGAAGATTCAACTTATTGTCATTACGTAGTACAGGTACTATGTAACGATACGGTTTCTCTGCATTTGACCCATCCTAGTGTTAGGAGCAGTGGGCTGCCATTATGTACGGCGCCCGGGGAGCAGTGTAGGGAACGGACACCTCGGTAGGTCTTTCCAGGAATTGAACTGGTGCCCTTCCAGTTGCCAAGCCATGTCCCGATACATGAGAGAAACAAATGCGTCACTTCCGGTCAAAAAGTACGGCTCCATC
>NW_011342655.1:4081-18515 GCF_000735185.1 Notothenia coriiceps | reverse complement strand
GTTCTGTCATCTCAGGCCTCAATAACATCCTCAAAACATCCTCTGAATGTTGCAGTTAAAACGTTATGTCTTAGTTAACCTTAAACCTTATAGGAACATTATTTGAAAAAATAAACATCCTAAAAAGGTTCTTTGAACATCAGATTAAAACGTTTCTTTAAAACCTTATTAGAACTTGTAGGTAATGTTAGCCAAAGTTGTGAGAACGTTCCCCGCTAGCTGGGAGGTTACACTTTGATTTCAGCCACAACAGGTAAGACCACAATGTTGTAATATGTTTTAACGGGAGAATAACATCTATTACCCATGCTGCCCAGTCCCCGTGCCCTATCCTCCCTCCCTCTGCTGTATCTGATGCAGTCCTTGCTGTATCAAATGCTGCCCTCCTTCCTGTGTGCCTAGCCTGGACCCAATCACATTCAAGCTTCTGCGATGAGCAGGTGATCATCACCGCTCAGCTGGGGGCAGCATCAGCCAAATCACTTGGCTAATACTGTAGAAATGAAGACTGTTTCATCCAATCATGTGGCAGCTGACCAAGTCTTCAGGAACATCACTAGTCTCCCTCATTTACATATTGTTTTTGCTGTGTGGTACATTTTGTTGTAGTTTGATGCTGCCTCGAAGATATTGTTCAGGAATGCGAGTGGGCCCAAGGGAGTACCATCTGTAGCTTAGTCTGGTTTATAACTGGTTATGTTTCCTTTCCTCCCCCGCATCTCCTTTGCTTCCTGGAAGCAGCACAGAGACATCTCGTCTGCGGTAGATAGTGGTGTGTCCAAGGACTCGCTGCACACCAGGACCAGCACCAACTACATTGAGGGGGAGAGTCCCCACCTCCCCAAAGAACTGGACCACTCACTGGGAATTGCACGAGAAGAGGTGCCAAAAATGTTTATTTTTGTCCTATGAGTAACACTGTATATATTTTGATTATACATCGCACACTTTACTTGACACTTTTGTTACTACCTCAGATTGTGACAAAGGAGAAAGAAGTGCTGGAGTGGCAGAGAAAGTATGAAGACAGCCGACAGGAAGTGATGGAGATGAGGTAAGAAGTAGTATGTTGAGTTATCATCCTTTACAACACAGTGAGGTCCCACACATACACTACACAACGTAGATTTAACACTTCCCCGTGTTTATGCTAGATGGTACCGCGTCACCATGCTTAGTGTCTTCTACATAGACTCCACCCATCACTATTTAACCTTGTCAATTGGTTTATCTCTTCTGGGCGACTGTGGCTGTGAGGGAGTGTGGTCGTCTTTCAACCAGAAGGTTGTGGGTTCGATCCCAGCCCATGCAGTCAACATGTCGATGTATCCTTGGGCAAGATACTTAACCCTGAGTTGCTCCCGATGGCATGGCCAACGGTGTGTGAATGTGTGTGAATGTTAGGTCCTAGAGTAAGGTACACTGCTCTGTATGAATGGGTGTGAATGGGTGAATGACATGTAGTATGTAAAGCGCTTTGAGGGGTCTTAAAGACT
Organism: Notothenia coriiceps; assembly: GCF_000735185.1. Classification (NCBI taxonomy): domain Eukaryota; kingdom Metazoa; phylum Chordata; class Actinopteri; order Perciformes; family Nototheniidae; genus Notothenia; species Notothenia coriiceps. Next base: position 17,019 of record NW_011342655.1, on the reverse strand, counting down.
GGATAAAGCGCTATATAAGTACAGTCCATTTATCTCGCTTTAAGTGTAAGTCATGGTTAATTGCAGAGTGGAGAGCCATCTGAGTCCTGCTATTAGCACGCGAGTTAATGGTGGAGAAAAGAGGAACCAATGATGTTTGTATATGATATTTGGCTACTTTTCATGACAAGATGTGTTAGTGGCTTTTGGTGTCCTTTGGATTATACACCATCAACAGTCTGAGAACATCTTAAAACTTGGATCAACGAACTAACTCATATTAACGTCCAGAGAGGATTAATCTACAGTATGTCTGACAATTTGGGTTCAAGGAAATACCATACTAAGACCTTGTTCCCTGTCAGCAGGTGGTGGGTGTGGGTCCAGCTGGTTATGGCTCAGTTAGTGTTGAGCTTACTTCATTTGACTGATTAGGTTGGGGATAAGGATGGGCTAAGATGCTAAAGGGGAGGCGTGGCTAATCAATCCTCTTACCCTTTATCAACCTGCTTTTCCCAAAACATGACTTCCCATTGGGCCATGCTGCTACTGGGCTTGAAGTGTGGGGGAGCCTAAATCTGCAATGCTTAGATGAAAACTGTACACACAGTGCAGATAAATAAAAGATACAGAGCTACTGATAGTTTTAGATAATCCGATGATCTAAAGTTGTAGCTTGGATGAAAGTTTGTTTGTTGCTTTCCTAAATTCTAAGAAGATATCTCTAAATAGCACAATTTTTTACTTAAAGTGGGAACAGATAACTTTTCTACTTTTCCTCCACTAGCATTACCATATGATATTATTGTTGGTGCAGTAAAAACAGGGCACACTGTAGTTGTTGATTAGCCTAACAAAGCAAGAAAGAACTGTAAAACACCCATTCATTGTTATAAGTAAGATTGTAGTAGACATTAAAAAGCAGTTTATTACTCAAAAAAACGAATCTACCCCCTCCTCCTCTCCCCGAAATGCTCTCCGGTAGGCAATGATGCAGTGTATATGTCTAGGGCTTTTATTGTGAAAGGGAGTTAAAAAATGTCTAGCAGCTTAGAGGGAATCAATCTGAATGCAGATGGTGTCATATTCTACGGCATAAATGCCACTTTGTCTTTTCCATATAAAAAATTCCCAGCATAATAAGGCAATATCACAACCAGGTTCGATCATGTGGTTTTTCTTGCTCGAACAGGCCGACAGACTGACATTTGAAAACATCTACACCGTGAGAAAATATGAGATACAGATTCAACCCCATCAATATATTGATGATCTGACATTTTTTCATCTATAGGAGGATTGTTGCTGAGTATGAAAGGACGATTGCACAGATGATAGGTGAGTTCAATTTTCTATACAGATTTTGAGTTGCTTACAAAACCAGAGGATTGGTTCTCAGGATATTGAACCCTTTGTCTCTCCAAACTCTGTCCCTACTTTTTGATGCCTTTGTTTGTTTTTTTTGCAATATACAAAATGTGTGCTCTACACTACATTGCACATTATTCCAGAGAGATGTATTTGTTATAATCTGACACAAGCTATCTTGCTTTTATGTTAGATTGATATGAAGTGAACCCTGATGTCATTAGAGTGGGAGGTATTCACCTTTTGCCCACACATGTCCAACTTTATTGGACTCATTAAATCTCGCAGCAGGTTCACTTTCCACATTATTCCTGCTCTCACCTACATCTTCTTCGCCACCTGAAGATTTGATTTCCGCTGCTGTCTAATTTAATTTTCTTCTATCATTAAAGCACTTCTCACAAAAGCCTCAATCTGTCGCCGCTCTTGTCTAACACTCGGCTCTCTCACGTGTCTTGCCCTCCCAGCTTGACTTAACACAGTCCCTTTTTTTCTGTTCTGCTCTCATCTTTGCTTCCCTTTCTATTTGATAACCCTGACAGGCATGCCAGGTGAGTAATGCGGAATTGTCCTTCACTTGTTTGTGTCAGCTCACATCTCGCCACCCGTACGTCAGAAAAGGGAGCAGATGTGCTCACTTTCTTCATCTCGTCCAGTGACATTTGTTTGTCCATTTTTGTTGCATTTCATCCTGTATGTTGAGACACTGTTTTTATTTTACTTTTTACTTTAGGAATAATCATATGGTATTTATTTTATCCATTCCCTCAGTGGTTGATATTAAGTACATCATTACTTTGTTTTTTATATTATATGGCTGCAAAAGTCACGCTTGCGACAGGAAATGAAAGGGAAAGCTGGGTAGGTGGCTGAAATATTGTGTAAGGTTCATCATTTAATATTTAAGGGTATAGAAACGAGCTGCAAGGGTCAAGCTGCTAGCTCTGATAATATTGTTTACAGGTCTCTTTGTTTTTCCCATTGTTAACTGTTTTTGTTTGCATGCCACATATAGTTTAGTATTATATGCTATTAAATCATACTAACCCACACATTCATTTTGATATTCTGTCAAAAATAAATGATCTGTTTGTAAGTATTTGTGGGTATAACAAGTAACATGTAATGTATATGTGACCAGTACAGCTGGCTCTTCAGACAGATGATCAGATCTACAGTATGTTTGTGTGTGTCTGTCAGAGGATGACCAGAAAGAGAAGTCTCTGTCCCACCACACCATCCAGCAGCTGATCATGGAGAAGGACCAGGCCTTGTCCGACCTCAACTCTGTGGAAAAGTCTCTTGCCGACCTCTTCAGACGTTACGAGAAAATGAAAGATGTCCTGGAGGGCTTCCGCAAGGTGACACAAATGCTCACGACTAAAGAGAATTATTAGGATCTGGCTTTGTAAGGCATTTAGATTAACAGTACATTTGGTCAGTATTTAAAAAAATGTGTCACTCTTTTCAGAATGAGGAGGTTCTCAAGAAATGTGCTCAGGAGTATCTGTGTAGGGTCCGCAAGGAGGAGCAGCGCTATCAAGCCCTGAAGATTCATGCAGAGGAGAAACTAGACAGGTGGGTCCTAATATCTACAGTTGAATCCACCATGACCATGTTGTTTCCCCCAAAGAGAAAGCATCACAACACATTAAATACATACACTTAATCAATGACAGAAGTAATATGTTTGGATATATATGCCAATTTAATTAGCTGTTGCTATAGAATATATATAAGCCATCTCCATTTTGAAAGATTTATTCTGCATTGGCTTTACAAACACGAGGTTGCAGTCTCATAGGACCTGAAGCTTTCTCATAGTTAACTGAATAATTAATGTGGTTTTTGAAGATTTGACAATGTGACACCTTTCCCTACTTTCAAGTCTACTTCCAGTGATCAGCACCTCATCACAACCTTTAGTGTGAGTTATTTTTCTCGCATTTTATTCACTCTCCTTGTATTACTTGTGTGGTTCCAGGGCTAATTCTGACATAGCTCATGTACGTGCCAAGGCCATGCAGGAGCAGGCTGCCCACCAGGCCAGTCTGAGGAAGGAGCAGATGAAGGTGGACTCCCTGGAGCGCACCTTGGAGCAAAAGGTCAGTCAGAACTTCTCAATCCTGGGGCTTGAAGGGATGATAAAACCATGGGAAACTATTCATTAAAACAAGTATGTTAATGTTATTTTGACAATTGTTTGACAGAACAAAGAGATCGAGGAGTTAACAAAGATCTGCGATGAGCTGATCTCCAAGATGGGCAGGAGTTAGCGACCACATCGCCAAATCCCACAGAGAAGAAGACCAGTTGTGGGAAATAAACGACTTGGAAAAAGAAGCTGATCCGTTGGTTTTGCAACTCTTACCAAGGACTGATGGACATTAAGGCTAAAATGGCCAAAAGGCTTCAGTTCCTACTGATGTTGTGTATACAGGATCCACAGGAGCGGCGTTCTCCTTATCACTCTGTACATTTTGATGTGTCGGTGTGTCGTTCTGTATCAGGGGTCTGGTTTCAAGAATATGTAACATATCACTTATGAGCGTGTCTGTGCGTGTGAGTGCGTGTATGATAATGAGAAAGCAAGATCATTGTTTGCAATTTAAATTATCTATAATGATGTTGCCATGACAGCCACTGAGGGAGAAGACTGTTTACCCATTCCTGTTGTTGTCTCCTCTTGATAAGAGAGAAAGATAGACTTTGAAAAACAGATTTAGATTCATTTATAAAATGTTGATACACCACCAAGAGAACACAAACTATCCCAATAGCTTACTGCATGTGGGAGAGAACCTGTATTGTTATGTTTGTATATATTGTAGGAAATTCCAAATATAAAAAAAGATTCTTCTGCATTTTTGATAGTTATTCTGTCATCCTCGCCCCACTCTCCTCATGTCACCTTGTAGATATTTGTCATACTTGTAATAGCTACCTTGACTATTGCTTGGGATTTTATTTTGATATAAAGCAAACTAATCGTGACCTTATTAAGTTGTGAGCTGGAGTCATTTAATCATTTTATGGATATGTCCTAGTTCTGCTACGGTCGTTTTGTCACACTGAGGAGTAACTTCTGCACAGCTGCTGTACAGCATCTGCTTACAAAGTGCAATAAAAGATGGCAATACAGCACCCTGGGTCCACTGATGACATGTTTTCTATTAAATGTTGTTGACCTGGCATGACCAATGAAGAAATTCTGATTTGTTACAATACACCTATTTATCCACATATTGGTGTTTATGAGGAAAATGAATATGCAAATAGAATTACTATCATTCTAGTTTTCTTCCAAAGTTGCTATGATTGAGTTAAATGAGGTTGAAAAAGATACCTGAAACTAATGGGTGAATGATTCCCCATGACTCTGATTAGCTCCAGAAATGTATTTGGGTTTTTCCTTGGCCCTTAGTAGACCCTTTCAACAAGTTTCATGAAATAGGATCCAATATATCTTCTGGAAACCTTCTGTCCAACAGCTAAACAAAAAACAAACCAAAACAAAGTTAAAACATAATTGGCGGAGGTGGAAATTAAGCATCTTTCTCTCAAAGTTGCAGTAGTTGAATGAAAAAACCCACAGAGCAAGCCAGAAAATCAACGACTTCATAATCACATTTGAGTGAAAATAATAAAATATAAATAATACATATGTTTATAAGCATTCACTCAAAAAAATATAATATAACATATTTTGACAAGTAATTGACTTCATTTGACAAGGATTATGCATTGTTCAATAAAGTAAAGTCAGTAAAACACATTTATTATAGCAGTATTTTTGAAACAGATGTCTAACCTGAATTGATTTACTGTAATTGGAACTGTAATATCAAATATCTTAACCATCTCTATAGAATTATAGAATCTACATAAGCACTTGTTGAAAAAATCTCACACAGGCAGACGTACCTCTCAGGGCAACCAATGGCAAATTAACCTGGGAAACTAAATGGCCACCTGTTGGGCCAAGTTAAAGTTCACAGATCAGTTAGGTAGTGCAGCAGGGACTGGAGCAGGTGAGACAGGGACAAGAAAGGGCTGATCTTCACTCAGGAGGTGTGGCTAGAGAACAGCAGTGAGGTGAGAGGTACAGTATGAAGGAAGAAGCAACGATTGAGCACAGAGCTGTGGGTCCCAGTGGAGGGTCTGATAATCTCAGTCAGTGCAGGATGGGATATTATCTCATCTGATCGCTCAGATTTAGCTCCGGGGTCTTTAGGAACAAACAATCTGCTTTGCATTGTGAGATCTCCAAGAGGACCGCCAGCGCCATGAGAGCTGTCCACTTCTGGCCACTGCTCCTGCTTCCTCTGGTCCTGCTAGCAACCTACAGTAAGGATTTTAGGTTTTGTATAGTTTTTTATATATACCCAGTCCTGTTCCCCTTTAGATCTCCCCTCTATTTGTTATCTATCAGTCAGTTTGACTGCAGGTATCTCCCTCCAGGTATATCCTTCTCCCTTGCCACTCTTGAATTTCCAAGAACAGTTTGCATTTGTTGTTTTTCTGTATTTCAGTGTTTTCTGAGAGACAGGAAAATAACTTATCCATTCTTATGTCAGGAAATGTTGAACATAACAACATTTCAGTTTTTCAGAAAATGCCTTGTATGTTTTAAAGGACTTATACCTTCTAATGACACTTTTAATCCTGTCAACTTTGCTAAGTTGCTGTTATAATTACTTAGTTAGTTAATTAGTGTTTTCCTTCCTTCAGTTTGTAATCTTCCTCTGTAACTAGCATGCAATCCTAACAGTTAATCTCTTAAGAGGCCTGAAGGCTAATGCTTGTAGCATGTGTGTGTAGAGCGGCTGTGCTGTGGGGATAGATTGGAGTCAACTATGAACAGCGGGGGGGTTTATTTGTCATGTCAACAGGCACACACGAAGCAAAGCAATGAAACAAGTTTCTCAAATCCATATAATACAATTGTGCTTTTATCAGTTGAAGGGCTTCACAAATGAATAATTTAATTATTAGTCTCATGAGGTTGATTTGCTGATTTTAAGAGAAGATTTCACCTTTCTGGTCTATACTGTAGATGAAGAGACATAACACGTGTCGGGCTGAACGACTTCCTGTCCTCCTACACATTATAACTGGCTGATAAAAGACAGTTTCAGTGATAAAGGATGTGATTCTGATGGCCAAGACAAAATATGTTTAGGGTCCAGCTCGATTTGGTCCTCTTAGGAAGAAACATGAAAGGCTGTTTCTGAAGGGACATTTAAGAATTTAGGATAAGGATGTAGGTTTTCAAAAGAAAGCTTTATAGTGATATTTTTAAGGTCAGTTAGTTCTCAAATAGGTGCTCATACTCCTCTCTAGAGCTTTAAACATACATTTTAGAGTTTTAAAGTGGGCCTCTGAAGCTTTAGCTAAAGGTTAGAAAGATTTATTTTTAAATCAGAGTGCACTTGTTTCATTCTTTGCTTGATTTAATGAAGACTTGTGTGAAGGAAGTGACTCATTGGGCCTCACTTCTATCTCAATGTGGGACAAAGTCATGCATCCGAGTCACTGCAATGTGAGGTGTCTGTTTGAACACTCATCCAACACACTGTTCCTGCTGTGTCGATAAAGGGTAAAACACATTCAGTTAAGTCCCTGGTAAGCATTGAATGATCTTCACGAAAATACTACAATTCATGATTAATGGAAATTATTTAATTTGAGTTTGCCACAATGTAACTCAGTGAAATTACTCTTTTGGAAATTAAATTGCTGTCTGATGAGTTAGCATGTTTGATGCTATCAACCCAGACTAAGATAAACTATACTTTAGAGATCACTTAACTATTTTCTTTCAACACGCCATGAAGTTTTCGTCGTCCTGCTTGAGTGTGTGCTGTAACAAACAGTATTTATTTGCTGCTTCCTCCAGGTGAGGCTCTGCAATGTTATAGCTGTATGGGCTCCAATAACGACGACTGCAACCGGCAAGGCTCCAAAACGTGTCCCAGCTACTCTGATGCCTGCGCTGTGGTGGTGGGCCATGAAAGTGAGTCCAACAATGACAGATAGTAACCTTTCTTTTACAAGCTCTTTTTTTCCCACCCATATTAGAGATACAAAAAGCTGTTTTTATATAGGTGAGGTTGTGGGTTTAAGTGAGGACAGGCTGCTGTCTGGAGGCACATCCCAGCAGGTGGTCCAAGGCGTTTAAGGAAATTAAGAGCTTTGCTGCACCTACCTGATCAATATCCTTAATTAGGAATCCATGTGTGCAAGGCAATAAAACAATTTTCTTTCACAAACTCAATTCAGTTTTTAAATGTTTTAATCATAAGAAAGGGGCAATAGGAGATGTCCTTAAATGACAGATATTAGATACTCCAGTTTCCCTACATTAATGCATACTGGACACACACAGACAAATAACAAAATAAAGAAGGAAAGGGGTTTGTTCATGTAAATCAACTGCTTCACCAGTGTAACTGAATTCTATTTCTGCCTGTTTTGTCAGGTGGGGTGATGAAGTCATGCTCCTACAAGTCTTTCTGTACTCAGGCCAACAGCCAGGGCTACAGAGCGCCAGGTGTCAGAGTTCACTGCTGCTACGGGGATGACTGCAATGTGACCAGTTTTGCCTACAGGCTGCCAGGACTCAACTATCTGCTGCTGATTCTGCCTCTGTTGTTCCACTGTGTTTTGCAGTAGACCTACTGCTCAACTTCACCATGCCAACAATATCCACCTGTAAGACAAATGCCAACTGGTGTTGTTCTTATTTACTCCAAAAATGCCAAATAACCCTGCCTAATTGTATGCGTCATGCTTAACTACCATTCCACTCTTCTTTGATATACCTCATGTATCCAAATAAAAACCTATACATCAAGCAGTTACTATATATATAAACTTGAGGTGCTAAGTGTGACTGCATGGATTATATATACCATGTTGGATTGACTCCAAGCAGTACTGAAGTATATTTACCTTTCAATGGATTTTACTAAGCCATTATCTAAAGGATTCTAAGGGAAGGGCTGTTATACGCATAGATAATTTATTATTAGCTTTCTATATTGATAAAGGAAGAGATGCTGTTCATCAGTTAGCTCAACCTGGTTAAATGCTCTGTACACAATGTGTGAAATGACTGAAAGGATTTTACACAACATACATTGACGCCTGAGTATCTCAGAAGAGTTTTGTTGGAGTAGCAGATGTTCCAGTATATAAACATGGCCCTTAAGAGTTCAATCATCTGGTATGTTGTTACATCATTAGCCTTCTATCTGACGAGCATGCCACCACTGTGCTGTGCGAGATATGTTGAGGGTGGTGAGAAAAAACTTCTCACACACAGCAAATCAACGTAAGCCTTACACACCACAGGCAAGATGTGTTACACCATTGAGGTTAATCCACTATACGTTTGAAGATACTTAAAGAATGACTGAGTATAAACAGTATCTGTGACTTCTCACTGGAAGATGGCCTATAATCTAAATAGCAGCTCTTGTATATATTGTGCAGAATATTAAATAAAAAAATAATTATGTCCATTTTATGAAGAATACTGTTTATTGTGTATTTTTATTTTGCAATTATTTCTAGAGAACTAACATTAGGAAATGTTCCAACTTCAAAAATCATTAAATATAAAGAACCTTAAGATACTGTACATGTATTTGTGTTACTGCGTGTACACTTCAGTCTGTACATCATGTCATAATTTCAGCCCTAAAAACAACACTGACATATAAAACAAATCATTTAAATATTTTACAGCTTTTTCCTTTTTCCTTCAGTAGAAGCTGCAGTGGGCTATTATTCTTGTGCGGAGGTGGAAGAAGTACTTGTATCTTGTACTTGGGTACTCTTTTACAAAGTCCGGCATTCCAAATGTTACTCAAGTAAAAGTACAAAAGTATTGTGGTGGGAATGTATTGATCAAATGTGGATAGAGAATCAAACCATTCTGCTGTCTTTTTCGTATTTTAGTTCTTGCAAGAAAGTTCAGTCAGTCATACAGAGAGCATACAGTCTGCAGAGTGAAAGACGAAGAATAGAGTTTGGGTTTCATATTTAAACACAGAGAGAGGAGAAAGGGAGGGGTGAAGCTTGGTGATAACAATGGAGCATTCTGGAAATTAGGGAGGCCGTATCAGGATGTTCTCAGTTCACCTGAGTTGAAGGTCATACTGTTGGTGCACATCGAGTGTAACTAACAACACTGCAACAAATCTTCTTAATAAGAAATGTTCCCAAGCTTAGCAAAAAAATGAAAGTAGTAAATATAGATAAACATTAGCAAATACAAATCACACAATGATATTATTAAAGTGAGTATAATATTTTTCTATTAAAAGTATGAGCATCAAAATATACACCAAAGTAAAAGGACTCATTATGCAGACCGGTCCATTTCAGAATCATATTATATGTTTTGATTATTATTATTGATCATTAAAGTGTTATCAAAGCAGGTTAAGGTGTGGCTATTTTTAATGACTTTGTGTACTGCAGGGTAGCTTGTGAATTTACTCCAGGTGTTACTAAAGTGTTATTTCAGTGATGATTATATTTCACATCATTAATCCAAATCTTTAAAGTAACTAAAGTTATTTAGTGGAGTAAAAGTAGATGATTGACCTCTGAATTGTAGTGGGGTAGAACTACAAAGAAGCAACACATTGAAAAACTCAAGTAAGTTACAAGTATCTCAAAATTGTACTTCAGTACAGCACTTGAGTAAATGTACAAGTTACTTCCCACCTCTGTGCTTGTGTGCATACATTCTACCAGAAACGTATATTATCTGTCCTGGGATTGTTACAGTGAATACAAATTATAATCCATAAAATATCTTAAAACTGATGAGATAGTAGTGTTTTGTGAGTTGTTTGTACATAGGTCTGTGATTCACAAGGGTTTCNACATTATGGGAAGAACATCTTTAATGTGTTACCCCAACAACGTCCAAAACACATCCTTAGAATGTTGCAGGCAAAACGTTCCACCTTTGTTAACATATCTGATATGTTAACAAAGGTGGAACGTTTTGCCTGCAACATTCTAAGGATGTGTTTTGGACGTTGTTGGGGTAACACATTAAAGATGTTCTTCCCATAATGTTACATGATAACCAAAAAAGAACATTCTGAAAGCAACATTTGGATAATGTTTTCAGAAGGTTATTCTTTTTTATAAAACGTTCCTGTGATGCAAAATATTAACACCGTCATGGTCAACGTCAGATTTATTTGTAGTGCGCTTTAAAAAACAAACTTGTTGCATTTGTTTGAAAAGGATGTCTAAAAAAAATCTGATGTCACCACATTCTCCTTTTTTTTTGAACAAGCATGCAATTCATGATATTGCCGTGAACGGTTTGTTGCGTGCCGCTCTAGCTTTTTACCAGCATATTCTTAGACAGTTTTGCCTGCTTTTGCCTCACGCTCATTTGTATGTCTCTCCCAGGAGGAATCCAAGGCCTTCCACACTCCCAAGACCAGCCAGGCCTCTCTACCCTGGAACAACTGTTTCCCACTGCTGCCATAGCCAACCNGGGCTCTATAGGATTTAGATCAAGTGACTGTGGCCATCGGAGAACAGTGAACAAATAAGACCAGCCAGGCCTCTCTACCCACCCTGGAACAACTGTTTCCCACTGCTGCCATAGCCAACCTCCACTCCCAGCTCCCCTTTTCTAATAAACAAATGTTACTTTCACCAGCTGATTCCGAGTCATCCTTTTACATGTGTTAATAGTCAAATTCCAATAGTTAAGTAAACTAACAAAATCATCCTAATGACCACAGTGGTCAGTCCACTCACCCCGGAATTTTGAGTTGAACAATTACACGAATATTATATCTTTATGTTCTAATAATGTAAACATATTTTAGTAAATTGTTACCACAGAATATTTGCATAATGTTTTAAACATAAAGCAAGTTATCCTTCTCTAAAATAATAACATTCTGGCAAAATAAAATCTAACTTGCAGCTGAAAACGTTTTAAGAACAGTAGGGCATAATGTTCTGACAATGTTATCAAAAGCATTTTAGGAAGGTTATCACCAAACATTTTAAGAATGTTTTTAAAGAACGTTATCCTACCTTTCAGAAGAACGTTCTGGGAACCAAAAGAAAACTTCCCGCTGAAAACATTCCATTCCTTTTAGAACAAAACATTTCTAGCTGGGCTGTTACAGCATTTAGCCAACTATTTGAAAAATGCAAAGACTATGATGTGAAGGGAACAAGAAATTCCAGAGGATTGATCTTCAGAAAGACTTTGGTTTACTGAGAGACAATTAAAAACGAAGTCTTATGCATCTATTTGTGTAACCATTGCAACCTAATGACAACAATTCACCAACACTTTTGGTCCCCTAAAAACTGTAGGTTTATTCTGAGAGAGTCTGGTTTTTGGAGGATTTCATAAAATGATGGTGGCTTACAGGGTACAAGGAGATCCACTAATATGCAGAAAAGCGAATAGAAGTGTTTGGCTTGCCTGGATCAGTAACTTTTTACCCACTTTTGGGCACCATGTGTAATTGGACTTCAGTGTTGTATAGGCAAAAAACGTAAACTTTCGACTTGAAAAAGAAATAGTTGATGACGAGTCAAACACAAAAACAACCCAGCAGCAAATGTATTTATTCAAGACTAAAAGAGATACTAAAAACTACAGATAACACAACTTGGACTCATTTGCTCACAGGTACAAAGTACAACTAAGGGAATCTAAAAAGTAATTTATAAAAGGTCTAAGACTTTTTGACTTGGGATCTACAGGAGTTAGTTTACAGTGCAGTCTAAAGGTATTTGAGCAGTGTGGGAAATGAAGCCCTATTGTTTTCTGAGCAGTCTAAAATTGGAAGTAGACGACTACGTTTTGAAGTGTTGTGATTCCTACACTCTTAGCTAATGTAGACGTGTTCGACTTCATTCCCCCTGAGCACTGTAACCTCGTAGTTATTTCAAATCCATTGTGCTTGTGAAGTGAGCCAAAAACAATGAAATGACCAAATACTTGGACTGCACTGTGGTTGGATTATAGGACGGGGGCGGATCAAGGGGTATAATGATACTCTTACTTTAAGTAAGGGTGAACCGTTGATATTCCATCGCCGAGTGCTGGGTTTCTTTAGTCTAGACTGTGAAATGTGTGGGACACAGCATGAGACAAAGCGGAGAAGGAAGCGTCTTCCTTCCAGCTCTGACACTGACTTCTATTTTAATGTTCATAAATCACCTAAGGAAAAAATAATCCCTATTCGTATATCCAGGCATGTGCTGTTTCAGCATAAGCCCTCCAACCAGCAAAATTCTCACACTCTACCCTAACTACTGACACCTACCTGTTTGTTAGTGCTGTTAGTCCGGAAAAAGGACCAATTCAAAATACAAGAATGTGACTGGGATTTAGGCGGATGATAGCAAAGCATCAACAAACACATCTGGGACAGTTACATCCCTAAAATTCCTTGGCTGCTGATATAACGTCCATCAGGAGACAATCCCAGTCACATTCATGCCATTGTAAGGCTTTTAAAAACAGGCAACATGCAAGTTGCCTAACAGGAGACAGTTGAGGAGCTCGCTGCTAGTTGGGG
>NW_011342655.1:0-4066 GCF_000735185.1 Notothenia coriiceps | reverse complement strand
GGGGGGGGGGGGAGCTGGATGCGTAAAGCCATGTTAGAGATTCCATAAGTGGGGATTGAGGAGGACTGCATACGTAGCTGTGCAACTACAATGTTGATAAGGCCATGGGATCACACTCACACTCAGAATGGTGTGTTTAAGGGGAGGGGAAAAGGCAGGCTGAGACACACTCATGCACGCACACTACAGCCAGGCACACGTGCATCTCACACACACCTGCATGTACGTAATAACTCATTCAGGATGCTCTTTCCTTTTACACACACACACACACACACACACACACACCCTTTGCATACATCAGGTGCAGCACTCAGCGCAGTACCTGGGGGTTTACAGTGGAGAGGGAGGGGCACTGTGAGATGTTTTTGGCTATCTGCAGAGCCTCTATCCTCAGGGCAGCAAGCACCAGTTCCTCCTGGGCCGCAGACATGGGGAGTGGGGAGAGGGGTATTGGTATTTTTTTGGGGGGTAAGGGAGGGGGGTTGCGGCCCCAGGATGAGAGAGCAAAGGGAAAACATACAGACACTTGAGTTGAGCGCACACACTTGCAGTCTACATTTCACACACCATCAATCTATGGGAAAATGAAAAGGCTGGATGTAGTGAGGTGAAACAATGGGAGTAACGTGAAAACAACACACAATCAGGATGGAGGGGGCCCACCAGAGGCAACCCATTAACATAAGAGGGGTCATCAGTGGTCTGTCAACACACCTGTAGTTTTTGAGCGAATGCTGTCGGGTTGGTCTCAGCCAGGTCGGGCTCCAGGTACTGCAGGAGGTCGTCACACTCAGACAGCCTGTCTAACAGGGGCATGGGCAGGACAGGAGCAGGGGCCTCCACAGGGCCCAGGCTAAGGGGCTACAGGGGCACCGGGAGGAGTGGGGGAGGAGGGTAGGGGTCAGCATGGCAAAGCAAAGCGCTGAGTTTTTGAGTGGCAGCATTGGGAGCTGAGTCACTGAGTTCAAGCTGGGAAGCTACAGTAGGGGAACTGGCTATGTGTTATTAACAGTGACAGGGCTTTAATGAGAATCACTATGACTGATGTTGGAGGGCTAATTCAAGGCCTGAAATACAGCCTATTGCAATCTCTGCCCCATGTGACTAAACATTGACATGGTATAAATGTGACAAAATCATAACTGTCCCAACATGATGAGGACAAGACATAGAAATGACAACATGTGTGATAACTGATCGCTGAGTTTTGAATATTTACAATAGTGATCGGCTCACCTGCTCATCCCTCTCTGTGCTCAGTGTTCGGCTGAGCGCCTTGTTCTCTCTCTTTCTGCCCTTTTCCCCAGCAGAGCCCTCGGGACCAGGCCGGGAGCTCAGCACCGGTGTCTTCATACCCGCTGTTATCTGGGCCTCCATCTCCTCAAAACTGCTGCTCACAGGGAGAACCAGAGGGGAGAGACATGGCATGTGATTTACTGTATATGATGGATGAGAGTGTTAATGAAAAACGGAGCTGAAGCAGCTGTATGCATTATGCAATCTTAATCATTCTGATTTCTAGTTAGCCCAATGCATAGTCTACTGTACAAGTGAAGCACTGAACATTGCACTGTAAAACTTCCTACACTATAAAGTGAACATACAATGTAGACATTTCCGCCAAATTACAACACATATTACAAAAATAAAACATGAGTAGGTTGTGTTTACCCAGTGCAGGGGGAGCTGGGTTCAGATCCATTTGCACACTTTTTCTTGGGTAAGTTGTCAGAAACGGAGTCTAACTTCAGGTACAAAGATGGCTTCTTCACAGACAGTGGCTATATGAAACACAAGCAAATAAAGCAGACACTTTTTTAAATATAGGTACACATTTTACAACTTAGAAAGAAAGTACAAGTATAAAGAAAGAAAGCAGCAAATATTTCATACAATTATTTAAATAACACAGAATACTCACAGGCGAAGCGGAGCCAAGCTTCTCCATATACTCAATCTCATAGTCTTGCACTGATGCAGAAAGACAAAAATAAGTTTTAGAGTCAGAGGAAGAAATGGAGAGACATATCTAGCCAGTGTTGAGCTCTGGATTGATGGGTTTAGAAGCTGAGGCAGGGCTGTTTGTTCATTATATCCTCTCTGACCTAGATTGGTTGCGCCACAGAGCCTTAGGGAAGAGGTGGCTCTTTTGGAGGACAGAGGGCAGTAGAGAACTCCGCCATATTATTTCACCGCCAGAACAAAAATCAATAATGTAGCTAAATTAATGTAGAGGAAAGTTGCAGGTGGCTGTACTGTAAATGATGGTTTTAGCTTTTAATATATTTTGAGCACCACCTATCTGCAGTCTGCTTTGATCTATGTCAGCATTTATCAGGACGCAGGTGGCTGGAGATACAAAAAGAGATCCGAGAGAGTCAGACAGCTAAGCCTCACCTGGAGTCTGATCAGGAAGACTGTTCTCATTAACAAAGGACGAAAGGTCGCTCGGCTGAGGGAAGTCTTGCTGTTCAGAATTCAAATCTGCATCCACGTTGTGTAGGGATGCCCACTTATGACTAGTGGAGGAAGCCAGCTTCTCCTCATCTGTGGCGTGGTCGTCCTGTGGGTGGAGGGAGGGAGTTTCATCTGGTGTAGGATCCTGCAACACCGAGGAGGTAGCAGTGAGATGGGAGAAGGAAAACATTTAGCCAGACAGTGAGAGAGCCAAGTGTACATAAAGAAATAAAGAATCAGGTACACACCTCGGATGGGTCAGATGAGGATTTCTTTGGCGACCTCTTCACTCTGAAAGTGTTACTGAGAAAAAAAAGTTCAATCGTCAAGATCCAGAGTCCCTCCGGGCCTTCAGTACACAACTTTTAATCAGATCCAACAGTCACTGTCTAACACCAAGTATTGTAAAATGTTTATAATTGCAAATCCTAATATGACAAACTGGTTCTGCTTTTGCATGAATGACACGATATTTCCATAGAGCAGCATTACCATAATGTGAAATAGTACCACTTACTGTGTGTGGCTGAAATTAACAGAACAGTGACACATTGTGACAAGGGATGAATCTATATTTAGTGAGTGCACAGAAGTATTGAGAAATTAATATTATGTTATGAAGAGTTTACTTGTCACACAAATTAGCGATGACATTGATGCATACACAATCTATTACTGTAGATGTGGTTAGTTGAAGGTTCTTACTTTTTCTGTTACCTCAGTTTTCAATTTACAGATCCTGTGAAACATGGATTCTCAGAGGATTTGTAAAAAAGTTCTTCGATTGCAATTAACCACAACCATCATGATTCATTATCCTGTTTATCATCAACGACTCTAAGAGACATCTGGAATATCTGGGCAGCACTGTGTCACTAGTAAAAAAATGTTTACCCATTGAATCAAGGATATCATTCCTAACTGAACTCATAAGGGTTGAATATAAATGGGACAATAACCCTAAAAAACGTTATATATCTATTAAAGTATTATCATTATTATATTGTAAAGCTTTTCTCAACAATAGCCGACAATGAACACAAGAGGGAGCACACACCCTTCCTGATACACACTTGTGGATGTGACACAGTGGCATATCAGTAAACACTTATCTATAAAAAAGAGATACAAGGTATTTTGTCGGCTTCAGTAGAAAAAGATAATAATAACATTTTTTCCATTAAACTGAATTTGTTCCAATATCTACACTTTGGAGTACGTTCTGAAAGAAAACATGAATTCCGTGTAAATGTTTTGACGACCGACCGTTGAAGGCAGAAAAAAACTTAAAGGCACATCTCCATGTGTTTTTAAGTTTGTCTTTCGACAGCATATTATTGCAATCTGTTGCAGTGACCTCTATTGGAAGAAGCATTTAAGCCTTTAACACTGCTGACCACACCCATTGTAATACAACATTGGACTTTTGTTAACTGTAAATGGCAGTGTGTGTGTGTGTGTGTGTGTGTGTGTGTGTGTGTGTGTGTGTGTGTGTGTGTGTGTGTGTGTGTGTGCATGCGCGTGCGTGTGCGTGTGCGTGTGTGTACTAATTCTACAATGATGTTTTTACCATACATGTGTCCCACAGTTAAAAAAAAAAAATGGG
>NW_011342654.1:0-2738 GCF_000735185.1 Notothenia coriiceps | reverse complement strand
GAGTGTGTGTGTGTGTGTGTGTGTGTGTGTGTGTGTGTGTGTGTGTGTGTGTGTGTGTGTGTGTGTGTGTGTGTGTGTGTGTGTGTGTGTGTGTGTGTGTGTGTATGTGTGTATTGAGCCTCCTGATTAAGCTGTGTAATCTCCTGCATGAAATAACAGCTGACCAGCTCCCCTGGGTTGGGGCCACACACACACACACACACACACACACACACACACACACACACACACACACACACACACACACACACACACACACACACACACACACACACCTGTGCTGTGGCCATGACAGCAGGCACCTTCGGTCCCAGAGGAGGTCCTCTCCCTCACACACCTGGTACATACACCTCCCTGTCTCCGAGGTGAAGCCTCTCTACAGAAAAGCAGTTGAACAAACCCGCCGTGTGTTTTGTTCCTCAGAAGGTTTTGGAATCACAGCTGTGAGTGTGGGAAAATAGATCACCAAATTGATCTGGACATATTTGACATTAATCTTTGCACTTATCCTCAGAAATGTGTCAATTATGTGTGTTTTTTCACTCAATAGTGGAGTAGTTAACAATCTGTACCCACCTGTAGTTGTGTATGTGTGTGTTCATAAGCAACCTCTGCTGGAACATGGCCTGCTAAATGCTGTGCACACTATATAATGCTCTAAAAACCTGTGCACTTCTTTAAGGCCCTGTTGTATTGAGGACAGTATTCAGCTGTGTAGAGTAATTGAATCCATGTCCTGCAGGCGGTGCTGTACTCAGGTCAATCTGTGAGGTTGTTGTCTGTTACTATTCAAATCTCTACATTTCAGAGAGAATCCTGCTTCTTCTCTTCATTTATCTTTTATCCACAGTGTGCATACTTAAATAATAATATCCAATGATGAGCGGACAAAATATGATGTATTGTTATCAACTTACATCGAATTTTCCATATAATGAAATTCTTGAATTAATAAAATGTTGGATATGAGCATGCTAGTTTGTTCCTGTATGTATCCTTTAATGTGGTGTGTTGGAATTGTAGTATTTATACCTTAACTAATATTATGATTATGTTAGCCTTATATTTTACATTTTAATAAATATTATCCCTTAAATGTCTATTTTATTTTCAATGTATTTACAGTTTAAATGGTACTGGTTATTACATGTTATTTCTATTATCTAATTGATTTCATGTCAATTTATATACGTTTTGCTTGTAATGATGTATTTAGCTTTTTTTTACATCACATTTTTCATGCAATGTGTTCATTCTGCGACAATTGGGAACCATGTATGATGTTTTCACTATATTGCAACATCCTTATTCCTTGAAATCACTGTGTAGTATACATTAAGACCCCTCTCTTCTGTGCACAATGAAATGGTATGACACACTTAAACATCAATGATTTAATCAATGTATGCACTGTGTTGTGGATGAACCAACTGTCATTATTATCCCTTCTAGTGACTTAACCTTAACCAAATGTATTCCCCAGGGACTTCAAATCTTGTCGTCTACAGGGCAAACATGTAAGCTTGTGGACTCTCTCAACGTTGAGAAGCCTCACACAGAAGGTGCCTCTCATGTACAGCACATTCTGTCTCTGTGCTGGTAACCAGGTTGGTACTCTTAGAATAATCAGAGGAGTTTTAATTTAAACAACAAATGTCAGCAAAATATTAAGAAATACATTTTTGTTCAACACAGGTAACTCTGCTGCCGAGAGTCCGCTGTACAGGTTATTATCCTGGAAGTCTTTGTATTTTGCAGATTATTCGTAGATGATTCAAACATTACGGCATGTACAACTCCACTGGAGGTATCTGGAGGATGCAGACACACACCCCACACACACACGTCTCTAATAACTCCCCCCCACGGCAGTGTGCTGTGGGAGCTGGTCAGCGGCTTCAGTCAATTGATTGAGCACAGAGGAGGAGGAGGAGGAGGAGAAGGAGGAAGGAGCCGCAGGCCATGAGCAGCAGAGGAGGTGAAGACCTATTGGAAATCAGTGCACCGTGAGCATTTCTGCCCCACATGGGCGAAACACACGCTCAGACAGCAGCCACAGTGAGCTCCACACTGTCAGACTCACTCTGCCTTCTCCTAAGCCAGGGGTCTGCAACCTTTTTGACCAAAAGAGCCATTTTGCTGCTTTTTCCAAAACATTTTTTTGTCTGGAGCCGCAAAACATATTTCATAGCTTGATAGCTAATAAAGTTGTATTTATTGTTATATCAGACAAAAACTACAGTTTTTTTGCATTTATTAGGCTATTTATTACATTATATAAAACAGTTAACCTCTAATAAGAAACAAAGAACTCCTATAAGGAGAATTAAAAATAATACACAGGCCTACTTTAAAATAAATTAAACACAGCACTTGGGGAGTCCTCTGCACATTTGAAGGAAAAAAAATATTATTAAAATGTGCCCACTTTGAAATAAATAAAACATATAGCTGCACCCTAAAAAGAGTTAAAGGTAGGGTAGGTAAGAATGGAGAAACCAGCTCGAGTGCGCTAGAATTTGAAAATACACAACCGGAAAAAATATGCCTCTTCCTTCAGACTTCCTCACAGAGCCCCTCCTCCAACACACACGAACGCGCGCATGAGATAAATTTGTGCACAGATGGAAGGCAGGCTGACAGGCAGGTAGGCCATCCAGTTATTTTAGCGGGGCCGGCTCAGATGATTGGTCGTGCTTTTTACAGCGCTACGGCTTCCAGAGATTAATTTTTGTATG
>NW_011342653.1:0-1777 GCF_000735185.1 Notothenia coriiceps | reverse complement strand
TGTGTGTGTGTGTGTGTGTGTGTGTGTGTGTGTGTGTGTGTGTGTGTGTGTGTGTGTGTGTGTGTGTGTGTGTGTGTGTGTGTGTGTGTGTGTGTGTGTGAGAGATACCGAGTGTGTGCATTTGTTTACATGTGCGCGCACGTGCTTAGCATGCGTAATAGGTGTGAAATCAATAAGTCCTGTCGCGGCGTGGAAAACGTTTTCTCCAAATTGCAACACATTTATTTGAAACCCGCCCTGTCCGCGCTGCATGGAATATTATTAATACCGCTCGTGGCAGTTTTGTCATCCTGAATGTGTTTGGGAGATGAAACCGATCCCAGACAGATGCATTAATGCCGCTCCTCCACGCGGAAGATATCTCAGCCGTTTGCAGGAGATCGCAATTACAGATTAGGGAATCAAGAGATGCTTTCCCCCTCCAGGATAAATTAGCAGCATTACTTCTATTTACACTACACTGACATTACACTGGAAAAACTCAAACGTTGGCTTTAATTACAATTATGTTGTCAACAAATGTCACATAACTGTATTACGTTAGTTAAAAGCAATAATATTAAGTTGAACCTAATATTCTTTATTTAAACTTAATATTATCTATAATACAGTTATGTGAAATCTGTTGACATGATACATTTAATTAAAGTTCCAGTGTTTTCACAGTTTTTGTCTCTTTTAAACCTTTGAATATTTGTGTAACATCTGTGAAATTGAGCCAAAGAGTAATTTTGTGTATCCTTTACAGTTGCAACAAGCAATTACTTTCTATTTATTACACTTCTGCTGATTATTCTTCTAGATGTATCGTCTGGTCTGTACGATTCCAGGATATAGTGAAAGAATTGACTATTTGTTTTGCATTTCTTGATATTCAGTCCAAATCCTAACGATCCTGAATCTATTGTGATTTAAACTAGAGAGACTAAAAAGCATTTCCTGCCATTATTGCATGAAAAAGTAATTTAACGTTCCTCTACTTGACTCGCCAAATAGTCGTTGAGACTCTCCTTTTAATATCTTACCTTAATATAAATGACAACATATTTTTGTTATAAAAAGGACAAAAATACTACATTAAGGAGAAATAAAATTGTTTTTCTATAGCTTAATTATTTAGTATAAGCAGCATTACTTCTGTACACAGACATGGAGGATCTGTTTGTGTCATAGTACTCCTTTAAGTTTCAGCTCAATAAACCTCCTTAATGGCCCTTAATGACGACTAGGCCCATATTAACTGTAATGGTTTTTAATTTTCCTCCACTGTTTTAGTTTTTTCCCCTGTGCTTCCTCTTATTACACCACTCACACCCTTTAGGGACCCAGTGTGGTGTTATTACTGTGCAGAGATGTGTGTGTGAGAGTGTGTGTGTGTGTGTGGTGCATTGTGGGCGGAAGGTATCTATTGATCGTGGCCATCCTCCAAACCAGGCGTGGTGATGTCAGCGGTGATGTCATCCTGTCAGGGTAATCGGAGCGTGCCATTGGCTCAGAGGTCTGACAGATGAGACGGCGGTGACCTCTGTGAGGCGGGACAGGACAAAGCCTCTCTGTCTCCCCCCTCTCACCTGTCCCTCTCTCG
This sequence comes from Notothenia coriiceps, assembly GCF_000735185.1. NCBI lineage: Eukaryota > Metazoa > Chordata > Actinopteri > Perciformes > Nototheniidae > Notothenia > Notothenia coriiceps. Next base: position 192 of record NW_011342653.1, on the reverse strand, counting down.
CCTGTTTGTTTCTTTTTCGTGGATGAAGACTCCATCCTTCCTATGTTTACTGCATTTCTGTCTCACACACACACACACACACACACACACACACACACACACACACACACACACACACACACACACACACACAGAGGTTTTAATAACGTCAGATGTCAGTGAATAGGCCGTGCAGCTCCAGTGCACAGACTG
>NW_011342652.1:0-2106 GCF_000735185.1 Notothenia coriiceps | reverse complement strand
GTCTTTATTAAAATGAATATTGTTTCTAATAGGCACCAACAATATGTGGAACTGTAGATCAAGTATAACTGATTATGTACATGTAGCCGTGAGTTTACTATGAGCAGACACAGTATATCTTTAGAGGGACGTGAGTCTTACCGTCTCTGGGAACAGGGGCAGAATCCTCTGGAACAGACTCTTCCTCAACTTTCTTCATCTCGGCCTCCATCTCTGAAACAATGACAAAGCATTTCACATCAGCTACATTGAATCACAACTACTTAACCTAAGGATGTACGGAAAAACATAATGTCATCAAACGGACACAAGATGAACTAGACAGGCTCTATGAGGTGGAACCCACATGCTAACGTTAGCATGTTAACATGCTCAGAACGACAATGCTAACATACTGATGCTCAGCATGCATTTTCACCATGATAACCATTTTAGTTTGCCTGTTAAGGTATTTTACTAACATTATAAATCTAGCACACAACTGAGGCTGATGGGAATATTTCTGTACCTCCAATAATGCTGTAAGCGTGAAAGTACATACAGGTTACACTTCCAAGTTTCCCGTATGCCACAATTTGACATTCAGTCTTGAATTATGATGGTTACTTTTATCTTTCAGTGACCACAGCTCACTATTTAACTTGACAGAATCTGAAGGAAAATAACCCAAATGTTCTCTGATATGTCAGATATATAAAGTCAGTAACAGCTGGATTCTACAGAGGTCCTCTCCAGGAGCCTGCCTGTGATGCTTAGATATCATGAACCAGAGCAGCTGTAGTTGTTGACTGCTCCGTCCTGCAAAGGGAACCGCTGTATGTCAACATGTGTCCTTGGATTCTAATCCAACACAACTATCTTGTTCTGTTTTGATCCATTATTTAGTTCACTTTCTAACATGGCTGTCAGATTGCAGGAGGTGAAACCTGAAATAAAAAGAGGACACTAACCAGGTGCAGGAACCATCTGCTCCATCAGGGCAGCCACCGCTGCTTCTGTGGATAAATCACATTCATGTTGGTGTGAGAAACATTTAGGACTGTGTGTGTGTTCCAAAGCAAAGCCCTTCAGTACTGACCTGGAGCCTTCTCTTTGTGTTCAGCTGGAGCTGCAGAATAAAACACAACACTGTCAGTAACATTAGTGCCCTAGTTACTCTCCTCCCTCACAGGGTCGTGTGCTGATGACTCATCATGAGCACATGTGTGATGGTGTGTGCGTTCTGTCTAAAAGCTGACCTGCAAATGCAGAACAGAGGAGAACTGAGAGGACCACGACAATCTTCATGGTTATGAGCAACTGGTTGTTCTGTGTGGAGAAGAAAAAAGTGCAGATGAAGATCCGGAGGGAGAGCAGAACCACGAGCTTCACTGAGGAACAGAAACACAGCAGGTGTCTTACCTGTCAGGTAAATGTGAGGAGAAGTTTTTCAGGAGTCAGCTGAGTGATGCAGTGATGAGGATCAGGCCTCCCTGCTCTTTATACACACACCTGAAACACACAGCTCATGTGGGCGGGTCGAGTGTTTGTCTGTGACTCAGTCCGGTCGGCGGGAACATGCAGTGTGCCCATAAAGATATGAACCATAACTCTGATCTGTTTCCTGACAGCAGCAGGTCAGCAGTTTGCCCTGCAGTGTTGTTGTGAGCTCAGGTTAATGGGTTAACCAAATCAAACCGGGCCCGATACCAACACTCAAAGTGTGTGTGTGTCAGGTGTGTGTTCTGCTATTATATTTGAAAAATGACTATACTATTCTAAACTATACTGAGGTAAAATACAGAAGTACAAGCAGCAACATATACTTTAAGTATCCTGTGTATGAAAGTACGAGTATTCATCATGTGTTCTCCGGAGGAATGGCCTCTGTGTTAATGCATCACACACATGATATTATTGCATTCATATTTGGCGCTGTAAAGGATGCAGCCCCAATGTTTCAGCCCTACTATGGAGAACCAAGAAACTTACTCAGCAGAGCAGTCCAACCTGTTTCTTTTTATTTAGGATCAATTTTGAAACAACTAAAATACATTACAAAACAAAGGGGCTTTATTGGCATGACCACATATTACACATAGTATTGCAAAAGGATTCCACACAATG
>NW_011342651.1:0-7550 GCF_000735185.1 Notothenia coriiceps | reverse complement strand
AAAACTTAAATATATTCTACATATAAAGACGGAAAAAGTAAAGAACAAAGTCTGAAAATATCAGTACAGTATCATAACACTTTAACATAATTGTTTGTGTTACTGTCGTTGCAGTTGTAATGTCTTAAATCTAATGTAAATGTTGCCTTCGTGTGTGGTTCGGGGCCATCTTCGTGCGAAATTCACAATTCCATATTCGTGTGTCCATCGGGTGTCAATTTTGGGACAGTGTGACAGGGGCTTAACTCAAAGTTAAAAGCCAAAATTACACATTTTGTTGCCAAAGATTCCTCTCACACTCATTTAAAAACATTGAACACATACAAGACCTGCACCATGTGTCCATCAAATAATTTGCTGACGTACAGTCTGGTAAGTGAAGTGTAATGCATGAGAGACGTGCAGTGCAATGAAATGAAGTACTATACAGAGAGCTATAATGTCCAAATTTAATGCAGTGCATAACACTAATGTAAAGTTAAACTAAAATGTGTTGAAATGAGTATTATGCAATGAAAGAAAATGAGATGAATAAATTCAAATTAAGTGAAGTGAAGTGATGAGAAGTAATTTAATAATAATTGTAAAGAAATGTTACCGTGCTTCCTTTGTTCAAAGTCTTATGCCGCATTTCCACTGCAGGGCCTCGCTCGGCTTGGTACGGTATAGTTAGGCCTTGGTCGGTAGGCCAGGCTCACTTTATGCTGCGTTTCCATTACAGTTTAGTAGCTGGGGCAGTAACTATAGTAACGCAGTGTAGGCGGAGCCGTGACGTCATCTTCAATGAGAAACACATAACCAACATCAGCCGTTAGCTGTTAGCACTCAGAGCTCACAGCTCCTCATCTGTTCAGAAACTAGACAAAAGTTAAACAAGTACAAACCACAGACTGTCTGTGTCATGGAGAATACAGTCGCTGGTTTATTTATGTCTGTAGGCCGTTGTTGTGAGTGTGGACGGTCGGAGCATATACAAGGTTAGCTTAGCCGATCTCCATTCAGAAAACAGGCATTTTAAAAGGTGTTTCGCCTGCCGTTTGTCTGCAAAATTGTCAAAGCATTAATTCATGGTTTTTACTAACCGGTATCAGTATGTTGTTACTTCGGCATCATTTTGAAACGTGTATTACAATTAAATCAAGGTAAAATGTGTTCATTTTGTTGTAGTTGCCAGCGATTCTCTCACTAGTTTAGCATACTCAGCCCGGTTGTTGGCCCGGAAAGAACCTCGATTTTGGAGAGCCAGAAAAACTGTGAAAAAGTACCTGCTAGCTGGAACTACGCCTAGTGGAAACGCAACAAAAAACGGGCCGGGCATGTCACGCTTAAACCGCGCTGTAGTGGAAATGCGCCATTAGTGTACCATATCATAGTAGGCTGTCACAGTCATGTCTAATCCAAAATAACAAGGACACTTTTGTAATTTATGTAGAATATAAATTCCATTCCTGCACACTGTGGAGGCAGACACATCTAGGTAGATGCCTCAAACCCTCACATTGAAACGATCTGCATCGCTGGATTAAATGCTAGTGATTTGCAGAGACTTTTTGTCCACATCATTTCCTGCCGACAGAGTTAAATAGTGGTGACAGGGACGAAGAGTCATTACAGATTCAGCTGCTCTCTATAACAAAAGAAATCCTGATGGAAACTGATACTCCAATATCTTCCTCTTGGATCTCTCCTCGTCTCCTTTCAGTATCATTTTACCTGTCATCTATCTGTTACACTCACATGTGCCACCCTGACCCTTTTTCTTTCCAATTTCCACACTCTCCCCTCTCAGGAATTCCTTCAGTATATTTGTTCTCAGCTTTTCTTTTGTTGATGTTTAGTGTGTGTAACCAAACAGTTCTAGGATCTTACTGTTTCATCTGTTATACCAATGATGTCAAATCTGTCTGGGGATAAATCTGACTGAACTCATTGAACTCTGGCTGTATGGCATTAGATGCATTGAAGTTGGTACATCATTCATTGATATAACTAGATTCGTAATGTATAAGGCACTTGCTCTGTCTCTGTACAGAACAGCAACATGTAATGAAGTGAAGTGTGGTGAGGTGAAGAAGGACACAATGAAGGAAAGTAAAGCACATTTCTAATGAGATATTAAACAGACTTTTGCAATTGAGTTCAATGCAGTGAGGTGTCATTTATTGGGTTTTCCCTTTGTGTGTTATCTGTCACTTTATACATTTTACATGTATTATAGACGGTAACATTTCTGCATTAATTGGTAAGACTGTGGAGAAACATTGCATCAGTGAGTGGGGAGAGTGGTACTGCTACTGTGTGTGTGTGTGTGTGTGTGTGTGTGTGTGTGTGTGTGTGTGTGTGTGTGTGTGTGTGTGTGTGTGTGTGTGTGTGTGTGTGTGTTAGCAAGACAGAGAGACATTTGATTTGAGGCTTAAGGCACATGATCTGTACTTCTGGTTGACAGCAGCCTACACAAAGCCTTGAGATCTCTTTGATTCAGTGTGTCTGTGTGTGGGTGTGTGGTTGTGAATGTGACGTATGTGTGTTAGGTTCTTACAGGCCTGTGTGTGAAGTTAAGCCCCAACAGGATATCCTCACTCTTACCAGAGCAGTCCTGCCAAGAACAACACTGGTAATCATAAACACAATAAACAATTTAGTTATTTGATACCCAATTGATATCCAACACTCAGTGGGGCTGTTTTTTCTTTGGTGTGAGCAGAAAACATACTTCCACATATTTCAAGATGTTTGAGTCCCATCCCCCCCCACCCCCTCACAGCTGAGCTCCGCCTCGGATGCTGCTGGTGCTGTTTATCTGATTACCGCGATACCAGAGCTGCGTCTCCTTAAAGCGACACTCCGGTTTAATTAATGAGACTACCGGCAGAGGAGAGAGGATCGGGGAGGATGCAGAAGAAGAGGACGCAGCATCCGGCGGTGGCACCACTTTCTCCCTGCAGGACGCTTCACTGCAGCGTTTCACCGCCTTGAGGTCATGATGCCGGCTGTAAACTGAGCCTGGATATCAGCAGAAAAACCTCCAAGACCCACCTCCTCCCCCTTCTGCTCTCCTTCCTGCGATGCACGGACTGTCAATGCGTCACACTCTCTTCTCTTCCTGCGTCGTTTCTTCCGCTCACGCGTCGAAGCCTTCATGCCTCATATTTAGGGTATGAAATCTGCACAATCGCGGCATTTCACTCGTCCTACATTGGCTCTGTAGTCGTGGATAGATCCGCGGTTTGCCCAAGCCTGTCCGGCCTTGTGCGTTTCTGCGTTCATGTTCGCCGCTCACGCGTCGCCACTGCCGCGCCGCCGCATCCGCTCCTCCTCCTCCACACATGGACTATGATATCTATGTGAAGCGCGCGTCGTCTTCGCGTTTCTACCCGCGTTCTGCCGCTGATGCGGTGCGCCTGGGCTCTTGCTGTCTCCTTGTCCTGGCCGGTCACTGCGCCTCTGGTCCGGGGGGGCTGGTGTCCGCAGAGAGGGAGGATGGTGCGGATCGCCAGCGCGCTGGGGCTGGTCATGTTCAGTGTGGCTCTGCTCATCCTGTCGCTCATCAGCTACGTGTCCATCAAGAAGGACTTTCTGCTCAGCACCCCCAGATACGGACCTAATGGAGGACCCAGGCTGTCCATGTTTCATGCGGGGTTTCGGTGAGTACAGGCCTGGGTGTGCTGCTGTAGACGTAGGCTGTATGCTGACTGTTGAACCAGATCAGCTGAGAGGTGGATTATATATTTAGTTACTCCAGGTGCATGCTGACAGGGTGGAAAAAGCATTTGAATGTGACTTACTGTTGATACCTTCTAATGTGACATATGTTTATTGCCTTAAATCCTTATAATAATGTTATTCTTGTTCCAGTTTTCCAGTTGAACCTTCATCTCTCAGTTTGTGCTGGAAAGGTGTAGTAATCTTATCAGGGAAATGCATAACTTCACCCACTGATACATGGTGTAGCATATGTAGCTAATGGAGGTGTTGATGATGAGGCACAGATGAAGGCCTCTCTGCTGTCTGAGGCCCACAGACTGAGCTGCTGTGTTGTCATGCTGCAGGCCTATGTGTGGTTTGGTGGATCTCTGTGAGAAAAGGTCTTTATTTTCTGTTTCAAAATATTCCCTCTGATCTTTTTTACACCAAAGGGCCGAACATTAATAGACCCCCTCATTCACTTCATGACCCGGGGCTGTTGTTTGTGGTTTCAGCTAGGCCCAAATATTCAATAAAAGAACATTGTAATGATACAAAAGTCTGCTTCATAAATGCGCAGACCTATGACGATATTAAAGTCCAATGCTATGTTTTAAGAATAGTACACAACAGTAGCCTACATATAACTGAGTTACAGTATGGGTGAGGTTAGGGAGAGGTCGAGGTTATAGTGTTTAAAAAGTAATCATTGAACTTACTTCACCCTTAAAATAATAATTACAATGTTTAACAGCAGCAAATGTATATAAATGAATGAATGAATGAAGTTACAAACTCACACACAACTTGTGTAGTACCCAAACACAAATACAGTTTCACTCAGTCTCTGACATTTTGGGAATTTGCTTTTTTGCCTAGACTTAGAATAGGTCTCAGTACCACTCATATCTGTGTTTTAACTACAGCACGGAAGTCATGATGTGATTAGCGTAGCTTAGCATATAGTCTGGAAGCAGGGGGAAACAGCTACCTTCATTCTGTTTAATGTTCAAAAATACACCAACACCTTTAAAGCGTAAAGATTAATATCAGTGATTTCAATTGCAATCCAAGAACTTCTTTGTGAAACACTGTGACTTCCTGATGTTTTTATGTTAATTAAACACTCTGTGGACAACATGTTCATTTGTGAGCTTAGAAATAGGCTATAGAAATAAAACAAACACAAATGAATAAGGTTTCATTTTGGGGTTTGTTCCTCATCCTGGCGGTTTGCACATCAGGGTGATGTCGCACACACCACCCTCATGTTGAAGCTGATCACCCTCAGGCGTTTTTTAACATCTCCAGCGTTCCATTTGCACACATTGAGTGCTTACAATCTTTGTACCCTTTATTCTGCGAGAGGCTACGTGCAGTGAACCGTGACCTCAGTTCACCACAAGCCATTACAGCCTTATGTTAGAAATATGAACAGAGCCAGGCTAGCTGTTTCCATCTGCTTCCAGTCTTTGTGCTAAGCTAAGCTAATTGCCCTCCAGGTCCAAACAAAGACAGAGATTTGAAGAAATGTGACATAAAAACTGCATTTTACTTTGACTACCTAAGTTACAAAGGTAGAAACACACAACTACTACTCTTATCATTACTACTTTTACTGTAGGTCTACTTTTACAACTGCTAATCTACTCCTAGCACTGCTACTACTTTGTTGCTATTTTTTCCCTTTGGCTACTTCTACTACAATCTTTTTTGCCACTACTACTCTCACTTCTAGTATTCCTACTTATTTTACCCTTACAGTAAAACTATTATTATTGTGACTACTACAACCCATACTTGCCAACCTTTAGACCTCAGAAATCGGGAGCATTTCAAAATGAAAAATGGGGGGGCGGTGCTAGTGGTTCGCCGGAGCTGTTAGATTAACATTAACATGCTTATTGTAGTTGTAAGTGCACTGCCTTGCGGCCTGTAGCACCGTCCTTGATGGAGCATATGTGTGGGCTGGACCTGTATTTTACAGGAAAGGAGTGAGCAGAGAGTAGAGTAGTTGTCGATTCTTGTTCTGTTTTCTGTGAATATCTGCCTCACCCTCTCAGACTTTGAGTTGCGCGCGCTACTAAAGAGACGTGTTACCATGGAAACCAAACAATGGTGTAGCTTTATTAAAGTCCGAGTGGAAACAGTCGTGTGTAAATCTGATTTTGTCAGAAATCGGGAGAAATGCGGGAGAAATATGACCCCGGGAGGAAACCGGGAGAGGGCAATGAAATCGGGAGTCTCCCGCGAAAATCGGGAGGGTTGACAAGTATGCTACAACCTCTCATATCACTGTTACTACTACTAGCATCAATGTTAACATGTAGGCTAACTATTGAGCAACTGCTTGAATTCAGAGCGACAGAGTTTTTGATGTATATAACCTTATGAAGGGGAAGCTTTTTGACAATCTTATATATATTTTATGAGACAAATTCTGTACTGAACTCATAATTCTCAAATCATCAGCAGAAATTGTGTTTTTAATTGAAGAACAAGCAGCTTAGGCATGAATGTAGATGCGTCTGCAAAGCATTTCCATCAAAACATCTGAAAAGAAAATCCATTCCGATTTATATTTTTTAACGGACAGCTTTATTCATACATCGTATTTTAAATATACAGAATGAATAAGCAGACCACACTATATCTTTCAGGTCAACGGTGGATAACAGTGCTTAGCTGTTTTTTTTTTTTAATGAGGAGATCACTTGGCCCTGATAAACTGGTCTAGTTCATGTCAGTGTCTCTCAGTCACTGTGAGTGTGTATCAGCCTGAAGGAAAGCAGGGCATCTGTCACTTAATCCTACAGCTGTGAAATACATCGGCTCGTTCCACCGCAGCTCTTCTGTCTCTCTTTAAGTCCATTTCCTGCCATGATTCCACTTATTTTATCCACGTTACGTATCTTGCTATAGAGCGATTTAAGCAATTCACATTTGATTGTGATGGAACTTCATTCACTAAATGTTGTAGCATCTATGAGTTAAAGGCAAAATGGGTCGAAACACACACAAAAACAGTCATACATGAAAAGTCATGGTCGTGTTTCTGTTTAATGTTTAGAAATAATGGCATCAGCTCATTGTACAGCTGGCTAATATTGTTCAACTGGGTTGCATCTAAATATTTACAAGGTGTTACATTACATTATGTCTTAGTAATTTATTTAAAAACATCAGGAACATGTTGTATTTCAGAAAGACTGATGAAGGTAACCCCCTATTGAAACTAAGGGCTCCAGCTGACATATTAGTACATATCGTGGAGGCTGTGGTTGCATTCAAATAGTCCATTTAGCTTAGGAACCTTCCTAACCGAGTGAAATGACCCGGAAGTCCCTCAGTGGCAGCCATGATAAGTGCCGTTCGAATTCTCCAAATGAAAGGAAAGGAGGTTTCAAACTTCCTTTATAACCTCCTTTAGCTTAGGAACCACTGGACCTCCCTTACCGAAAGGAGAGGAGAAAATGCTGCCCCACAATGCCTTGCAGCCGCAGCATTTGACGTCACACAACAGTCGGCCGTTCAACGGAAACAAACGATTATGGACGGAAGAAATGATATCATAGAAAGTTACGGTGCTTATTAAGCTATTTTGAAACGTATGTGGTGAGTTGACCAAAGTGCTTTGTTTTGAACGTTCATCAGTATTATAATCAAAAAGAGAAATATGAACGTTAGTTTTTACTGAAATGATCAAATAAAGTCAACATTTCACTGAGCTGTGTGGGGTTTGTTCAACTTTTAAAAGATGTTTGAATGGTGATATACACAGTGATAGATGTTAAAGACTAACATTTATAATAAATACATTTGTATTGATTTTAAGATATGTTCATAGTTCATACAATCATACGTCT
>NW_011342650.1:0-2406 GCF_000735185.1 Notothenia coriiceps | reverse complement strand
GTTTGCGTCCAAATGGTTGGAAGATAAGAAGGAAGGACAATCAATACTGTATATAGTCAATGTGAGGTAAAGTGTGTCGCCAAGGTAACCAGTTAGAACTCCAAGTGGCGATGAGGTCTTAATATGTATGGAGAGGGTCTTAAAAAAGGTCTTAAAAGGAATTACATTGGACTTCAGGATTCCTGCATAGACCCTGTTATTGCTAAGACCTGGGATGTGCAACGGGGCAAGAAACTTACGCTTTGATCCATCCACTTTCTGACCAATAGAGAACTCTCCCTCTACACAAATCCCTTTATATTTAAGTTTAATAAGGTGCAACAAATATTGGATTTGTTTGGCACTCTAGTCCAATAATTCGTAGTGATTGCTAAGACCTGGGATGTGCAACAGGGCAAGCCACTTAACTTAGTTTCTGACCAATGGAGAACTCTCCCTGTACACTTTATAACTCTAGAAGTTATTTTTCTTGATGGCACACAAATCATTGTATATGTAAGGGTAACACATATTGGATTTGTTTGGCACTGTGGTCAAATCATGATTCGTAATTGCTGAGATCTTCGAGGTGCAACAGGGCAAGAAACACAAGAAGTACAACTAACGCTTTGATCCATCCAGGTTCTGACTCTTGTCTGAGTTAGGTGTGTCTTTGCAACTTCCGGTTGTTTAGGAAAAGGTTGTAGGTCTGCATACTGTAACGTTTGTTTACAACGGACAGTTCAAGGAATCATGACCGAATACCTCTCTGATCACCTGACTGCTTGTGTTTCTTGCCTGTCTGGTTATTATTACCAACAGGAACAACACCTCTCATAGCTTATTGCAGCTCTACAGTAGATCAGAGACACCACAGAGCTTCATCAGGTTGCACAGGTGGTGCCATGTTGCATGAGCAGATTCTCTCCGTTGCTAACATCTTTAATAACATCCTCTATTAAAGGTCACTGGCCTCCATTAAAGAGCCCTCGACCATGGAAATTCAATCAAGCACATTCTGTTATTTTCCCATTGAGTCTGTGCTGCACTTAATTTAAGAAGCGAATTGCCATAATATGTAAATGTTACCCCGGTAATTAGTTTCCTAGCTGCTGCAATGTCCACATCATTGGCTCCAAATAGTGTGTTTGTTTACAATGAGAGCTTGGATAGGGTTCTTTCTAGGAATACCTTTATATGTTGGCAAAACATTTATAGTCACACTCAAGATGTGATCGTAAAGGCTTTGAGAATGTGGCCATTTTTTGGTTTATGTACCTGAAAAGGTCTTTACATTTTACACTTAGGAAGCTGTTGTTTGGAAACAATCTTTTTCTAGGTTACCAGATAGTAGGATACCATTATTAAATCATGAGATACAATGGAGTCAAAGCTCTGGCTGCATGAATGTACCTCACTACAAAGGTCACAGCACTACAAGGTGTTATAGATCAGGGTTTGTTAAAAGTGGTTGGCTCTTGTTTGGCGTAAAGGTCTCACTCTGACTGCTTTTCGGGTTCAAGTGCTCAAATTGTCGCAACTTGTTTCCATGGCAATCTTGTAGAGGTATCATTGTGTGTGTGTGTGTGTGTGTCTGTCTGTGTGTGTGTGTGTGTGTGTGTGTGTGTGTGTGTGTGTGTGTGTGTGTGTGTGTGTGTGTGTGTGTGTGTGTGTGTGTGTGTGTGTGTGTGTGTGTGTGTGTGTGTGTGTGTGTGTGTGTGTGTGTGTGTGTGCGCCTATAGGGTTATGTCTTTGTTTGCACACAAGTTCTGCTTAACACTAGAACCGCCAGAGGTCGCTGAATACCTAAAACCGCCAACGTGTAAAATTTACCTGCTATTGATTTTCAAGGTACAATTTTATGTTATTTAGCATACAGAACAGTGAGTTTTGATCGCACAGGGATGAAACTTATACCAATAGAATCTGTGGACTCTCAGCTTTTCATATGATATAGTTTGTGCAGATAGCATGAAGTATAAAATATCGCTAAGAGTGCTGATTTAAACGCTTGGCGTTAGACTTGTGTTTTGTTTAGGTACAAATCTCTCTATCTCTCTTTCTATCTATAACTATATATCTGTAATGTTCTGTTCTATGGACATATAATTGTCTACATAAATAGACGACGTGGACTACTTCTCTCATTCCGAGTGTCCATCTTTATTCAACTAGCACGTAACCTGCACACATGCATTACGTCCTCAACGTGAGCTCAGTCATCCAAGATCTTGTATTCTCCAAGATGTTACACTATCTATAACTATCTATCTCTCTCTCTATCCATCTATCAATATATCTATCGATCTCTCTCTCAATCTATGTCTCTATCCATAAGGAACCGCACTAGACAAAAGGCGTTGCTATACTAACACGTCATGTTTACGCTGCATTTTCTATGAGGTAAATATTACCCGCTGGCGGATA
>NW_011342649.1:0-2581 GCF_000735185.1 Notothenia coriiceps | reverse complement strand
CGTACACACACACACACACACACACACACACACACACACACACACACACACACACACACACACACACACACACACACACACACACACACACACACACACACACTACACACACACAATACACTGAAGACTAACAGGACCGTGTTGTAGCAAATGTAGCGGAGAACCAGTAAAGCGAAAAAAATACATTTTAGCCTTTGAAAAAATGAATGATACTTTAAAAATAATCCTATTTCTTCAAGCCAGAACACACACACACACACACACACACACACACACACACACACACACACACACACACACACACACACACACACACACACAGATATACACACATGTTCACAAACAAACGCACTTAATGAGCAGCCAGCAGCTTATATTTTGAAATATGACACCATTTACAGCATTGTGTTACCAAATGTTCTACCAAATGCTGTCGTGTGTGTGTGTGTGTGTGTGTGTGTGTGTGTGTGTGTGTGTGTGTGTGTGTGTGTGTGTGTGTGTGTGTGTGTGTGTGTGTGTGTGTGTGTGTGGGTCAGTCTACAGCTAATGCGTTTTTGCGAGTGTGTGTGAAAACTGCAGCGTCTGTGTGAGTTTCGTCAGAGTTGACCCCCCCACAAACCGTAAACTGAACAACAGGAATCAGCTCATGTTCAGCAAAAGAAAAGAAAAAGCTCTACTGGTTCCTCAAAATATACATTTTCTGTAATTATTTATAACGTTAAAACTTTAGTTTCAAGGACAATATCTCATTAAATACCAAAACAAGCAATTCATTGCTAATTATTTTATACAAGTACCTCCTGTCCTGCCACAGCCTGATATCGCTAATTATTGGAACGTGTAAAGCGTCAAATGTCCTGAAAAATAATTAATATCTGCAACATTTTTGTAAATTGATGTTTTTTTAAAAATGTTTACCGATGTACGAAAATTGTCCGATAAATGTGAGAAAAACTAAAAATGTATTTCGTAACTTACATAACTGACTAAATGTACGTATTAAATGTACTTATATTAACCCAAACCAAAGTATTTTACTAAAGCTAACCAAGTAGTTTTGTTTGAATTCACAACGCTAACAAGTTTTTATACTTGTCTGTATGTTGTGATTTCGTATCGTAACTTAATTTACGTAACAAAAATATTTATATTAACCCCACCCGCAATCCTTTAATAAAGCTAACCAACTAGTTAGGTTTTAATTTACAATGTTAACCATGCGTTTAAAACTGTATCTGTCCTTTTATGATGAGTTTTAAAAAGTTTAAAAATCGTCAAAATAAGCTAAGAGTGTCGTGTTTTAGTGTTGATAGGTAAAAAAACGATCCAAGCCATTTCGTCCCCCGTAGTAATTCGGCAAAATACATATCTGTTAGCGCTACAGCTGAAATGATACTTAAAATGTATACTTGTGTCGGTATTGACCATCCATGCAGCTAAACACACTGTGATGCACAGTTTTGATGTTTGATGACCAAAAATATTTAGTAAACACCAGGATTTTTGTATGTTTAGTTTCACAAAAAGTTCACTGGATGAAAAAATATCCTTTATAAATGTGTGTGAGCGTGCGTGTGTGTGTGTGTGTGTGTGTGTGTGTGTGTGTGTGTGTGTGTGTGTGTGTGTGTGTGGTGTGTATGTGTGTGTGTGTGTGTGTGTGTGTGTGTGTGTGTGTGTGTGTGTGTGTGTGTGTGTGTGTGTGTGTGTGTGTGTGTGTGTGTGTGTGTGTGTGTGTGTGTGTGTGTGTGTGTGTGTGTGTGTGTGTGTGTGTGTACATATTGTAAATACGAGCTACTGTGACAATCCTATTTCCCTATCGTGTAGACTGTGAGAACGTAGCTACTTTTACACTTTCAAATGTCTCTTATTCAGATTAAATCCAGATATGTTTTTATTACATTTTATTTACACTGGTAACATAAATACTGGATAAAAAAACCGTCTTAACTTCAGTCGAGATTGTGGTTAATGTTTTTACTCTTAAAATATTAGCTGGCTTTCCGATCCGCATGAAGTGCCTCGGTGTAAACGTTTGTAAGATTGTGATGTAGCCCAGAAATGTTTATTAATTGTTGTTACAAAATGTAAACATGTCAAAGTTTTAATACCGCATGAGTGTGAATATTCGGGAAATTCTTCGTGAACATGTTGGACAAACATTTAATACACGAGTATTACACAAGTAGTAAAAAAGTAACTTACTAGCTAGCTTTCATTGATGGTTTCCCTCATTTTTGGGCAGTTACTTACATTACTTAATTTACAATACTTAACGCTAAACCATGCTAACTGAGCTAGCTCTATTCAATGAGGAAACATGGTTGAAAGCAACGGAAAAAAGGACTTTGAGAGATACGATTTTTATTTTTATGTTAACGTCGATATTGTAGGACAAACAAAACAACACAGAATTTATAATTGTGAAAAACATGTTAACTTTGCCAGATGGGAATTCAAACCAGGACATGAAATGATTAATTGTTAAAGATATCGTTAAAGTAAATCCGAAAAACGAAATTACTGTGACCCGTTTTTTTTTACAGAACTATCGTATTTTAGGAAATACCTACGAGAATAATAG
>NW_011342648.1:0-2121 GCF_000735185.1 Notothenia coriiceps | reverse complement strand
TTCATATAGTGACAAGTGTTCAACAGTTCTTCCTGTTGACAGAAGATGGCACTTTTCTGAGAGGGAGCAAGCTGGCAGACACTGGACAGTGGCAGACCAACAGATGAAACAGGAATCCATCTGAGAGGCTATGTGGAAAAGGATAACAAATAATGACAGCAAGACATGAACATATTTAACCACTATCATTCAATTCTGTAATTGCAGGTTTGTTAGCATGATATTTCAAACATAAATGGCCTGTCTTAGTTTAAAGCCCACTCACCACGTCAAGGTGCAGGCCATGAGTGAGGGCACAACAACGATCGCAAACAGTACATACACACGAGACAACACTTACATACATATAAATAACTTACATATACAATGAACAATAAACATTTAACAAATACAATGTTTGGGTAGTTATTTTAATACATTGAATACATTTAACACATTGAAAACTTTGAATACATTGAATACATTGAATACATCATACATTTAACCTAAATAACCAGTGTTGGGCAAGTTACTTTTAAAAAGTAACAAGTAATAGTTATAGTTACTGCTCTCAAAAAAGTAACTAGTTACTTTATTAGTTACTAAATTATAAAAGTAACTAGTAACAAGTTACTTTACTTTACTTTAAAAATAATAATAATACAAATACAAGTTTTTGTGTTGTTCTGTGGCACAGTAAGAGAAAAGACAACTCCCCACATGTAGGCTACATTAGTTAGGTGTTTCAGGAGATTGGCATTGCTGTTATTCGATGTGGACAATGCTTTCTGTCCTGCACACAGTTTACATTTTACCGTAATATTTGTGTGTGTGTGCGTGTGTGTGTGCGTGTGTGTGTGTTAGCATTAGCAAGTGTTCGTGTGTGTGTATTTTCCCCATAAGGCAAGACCCGCCCAACTCTGTCTCTGATTGGCTTACCCTGAAATGTTACCCCGCGTTAACCAATCATCACTCCTCTCTGGTTACTTTCACTTTTCCATGGTGCTGTGAGAGGACATCGCTGTATTCGCCTGTAAATTACATCCGCAGGGAGATTCGGTTCAGTCCCATCACATAATGTAACGCAGTAACGCACCCATTTAAATCACAGTAACTATAACGGCGTTACTTAATGGGAATAGGTAACTAGTATCGCTATTAGTTAACGCAAAAAGTAGTTGCGTTACAGTAACGCGTTAGTCCCAACACTGGTTACAGGAGGAAGAAGTTAGTGTACAGTTGTATTTTAATGCTGCCGTGTTTATTGTATTTGTGTAACTCTGGCACAACAACTTCCTTCTGTATGAATAAAGTCTTATCTCTTATCTATATAGGAAACATGGATGATAGCAGGAGGCTTTCTGAAGTACTCTCCCTCTGTTCCTCAGAGCCCCGGCATTGATCTCCCCCTGTGATCCCTCTCTGATTAAATCCTGCTGATTGCGTTCGAGGCGGCTGCTGAATGTCATGTGAGGACAGGTGAGAGTCTGAACTCACCTTTCAATCTGCGCCGCTGATCTCTGGGTACATTTGCATTCCCTCTGCTCTCCTCCGAGGCGCCAGCTGAATGTAAAGTGGATCTGATTTGTGAAGAGGATCCAGAGCCGTGTCCTCAGTAAGGTCGTCAGAAACTCCTGAAACCACGACAGGGAGCTCTGAGGGGAAGGAAGACTTTAGAGACAGAAGTTATCACTGGTTACAGAAACACTTTCATTTTCTTCCTTTATGTCATATTTTCATGTATCTTTCATTATTTAATTGTTTTTTAATGTATTATTACTTTTTTTGTATTTATTGAATATAATTGTTTAGTTACATCTGTACAGTTTTGTTATTTTTAGGTGTTGTTGTAATATATTACATTATGATTTGATTTAATATACATATAAATAAATGTAGATAAGGACACACACACACACACACACACACACACACACACACACACACACACACACACACAGGGTTTTAGTTGACCTGAAACGCCTCCTTTGTTTACTCCCAGAACACGATGACATCACTGTGGAACGCTCCTATTGGCTAGCGCTCCAACACATTTAATTTTACTTGATAGGCTAAGGGGGTGGGACATCTCTAGCTAACCAATCAGAGCAGACTGGGCTCTGGTTTCAGACAGAGGGAGAA
>NW_011342647.1:0-4974 GCF_000735185.1 Notothenia coriiceps | reverse complement strand
AGTGTGTGTGTGTGTGTGTGTGTGTGTGTGTGTGTGTGTGTGTGTGTGTGTGTGTGTGTGTGTGTGTGTGTGTGTGTGTGTGTGTGTGTGTGTGTGTGTATCCACGCGTCTCCATAAAAGCTGTGCAAACATGACTGTGTTACAGATATTGCATGAGTGGGGGACACATTTGGAAGAAGCAGTTGGCTTCCCAAGCGGAAAATGTCCTAAAAGACTTTGATACTGAAACTTTTTTTGACACATTCATGATGTTTTTTTAAGAGCGTTTATCTTAGCCAGGGGAGCAGCTTATTTCAAGCTCTTTATGTTGCATTTAAGAACCATAAACATGAAAGAACATGCGTTTCAATATGGCATTTATTTCCCCCAAAAATTAAATGTAGTGTAAATAATCGAATGTTCAAAAAATGAGGTTGCCTTCCCCTGAAGCTAGGCCTGCATGCAGTGTATTTCCAGGCTTACTACAGATTCCCTTCAGTATCATAAGGGAAGTGGCAGCAGCTTGAGGGAACAAAGCAATAAGTAAGAATTTACATAAATTCACATGGTAATGTATTCAGCATTAGGCAATGACTTCCCTTATAACAGACCGACATGTTCTTGAAAAAAAAGGTAGTTTTCGGAAGAGCAAAGCAGAATGATTTTTGCAAAGGCGTTCACAGACACGAGTATTATGAACAAACACTAGCCGTGATATTTGGGATTCAAAATGAAGATAAACTCTTCCAATCTCTGGAGCCCAACTGTCCACACGCACACACACACACACACACACACACACACACACACACACACACACACACACACACACACACACACACACACACACACACACACACACACACACAGCCGTGAATTCATTGCTAAAGTCTCACAAAGGCGTTCAATGCGAACACAAAGGAGTTCTTCAGCTAAAAAATGTTCAGTTTTCTCAACAATGGCCACCAATGGTGATATTGGCCACTGAGAACAGTTTGAAAAGAACAACAGTAATTTGGTTTCAAAACACACACGCCAAGTTTCCCTTCATGCTGTATGAAGCGTGAACAATTGATGACAAATGTAGCCGCAGTGGTGTGCTGCTCTGTCATTTTGACGCGGTGTCAAAACTCCCAACAGGTTGGCTGGCATTAGCATAAAAGTAAATTGGCTCTCCACTAAATGACTTTAGAAAGTGTTATAACTATTATTAAAATAGAAACATTATTTATCTTTTTACCATAATTTACCATAATATCACGAGATAGCAGTGTAATCTCTCACAGCCGTTCTGCTTGCCCCTCTGATTCTTCAGCAGAGATAATGACTGTTGCAGCTAACCGAGGGAACGGAACACGCACACCCACTGAATGAAAAATGGAGGTCACATTACCTTTCCAAAGCTTCCTTTCCCAATGGCCCGTAATATCTGGAAGTGGTCAAAGTTCACTGTGAAGAAAAAGAGAGGGAAGAATTCAATCATAACATATCAGCAGAAATCTCTGCTTTTGGTTCAACTCATTTAACATCACTATGAGGGTAATGTGCTGACTTTAAGCATGACTTTGAAGGTGTTCACAGCTACATCAAATGAACGGTGGAGGAAAAACATTCTAGTTTACACAGTCTCCCTTCTTTTATTGGAAAGGAAGTTATTGGACCAGTTAACATAAAGTCATCGCATTTAATGGTTAGTAGCAAATCCGTTGCATCAATAACTGGCTGAAGTCTACAACCCACACACACCAGCAATTCATTCCCTGGAGATGCTCCACAGCTGTACTGCAAGCATCTTTACTTTTTAATACTTTCGTTTTTTGCCTAGTCTTTATTTACATGCTCAGCTAGAAGGAGGTCAGGTGACTGACTTGGCCAATCGATACAATTCTGTCTTCAAAAAAAGTCTTGGTTGTTCTGTCTGTATGAATAACATCAATTTCCTTCAGCATAGTCCTAAATAACACAACTAAGGAGGCTTTCATATCACAGATTGAAGCCTAGATCGGAGGAAAATTCAACCAAAGTCCAGTTTGTTTGTTTTTTGTGTACATTGTGTATCTCGGGTACAGTTCCAAAAGGCATATAAAAATGTACAGAAACACCAAAGTGGACCACTTTTAAACAGCTTTTTAGTCAGCAAACTATCTCCCCTATAATCTTATGTAGAAACACTGATTCTCAATCCTCTGGGGGGGGAGTGCTAGTGGACTAAACGGCGGATAAACTGTGGCGCGCTTACACTAATTGCGCCGCATAATCGTATAATAGTGCGCCGCATTTGCGCTTCAGATGAGGAGGTGAGGCCCCCTCATAGTTGCATGAACCCGTATGGCACAATACAACTCAGACTGGCTTACCTGTACGTCCATCAAGTGGCAAATGGCATAGTAAGGATGGATGATAGGCTAACTTTAAAAAATGTTTTTTTCTTCTTCTTTTTTTTCAATGCCATGCGATCTACCCACACTACCCTTGCAATCGGTCGATCGCAATCAACGTATTGGGCACCCCTGTGCTAGATGAATTGTCAGGGGATCACCAAATCCAAGATTACTCATCCTCCGGCCACTTTTATTAACTATACACATTTTAATGACGATCCTGATATATTAGATATTACATATACTGTATCAGTGGAGCAAAGTGATCAATTGACATTATTCTAGAGAAATGCCGCTAACGTGGCTAAAAAGTGCTTCACCTCCTGAGCAGCTCTCCTATTATAGATTTGAGCACTTATCAGCATTTAGACCTAATAGTTACTGTTTCATTTGCAAACCCAATTGCTGGACTATGACCCAAATGCATAAAATAAATCATTGTCCTTATACTTTCTGGCTGTAGTATTGGCGAGATTGATTACGGTAAAGGCCTAGCTTTGGAGTCAATAGAGAGAAAAAAGGATGTTTTCCACTTGAATAAAAACCGGAACAACATGGAGAAGCAATAGATTATATTCTGGTCTACTCATATTTTTATGAATCGGTTGAACTAATGAAATTAAAAGTTACTTTTGAAAACCTCATATACTACACTGTTCATTTTACATCTATATTTAATTTAATATGTCATTGAAAATGATAAATGTAAATTATAATCGATTTATTTATTTATTTTTAAATTGTATAACTGTTTATTTTCTACTCTTATTTCTAATTATGTGCAATACTTGTTTTACAAAAAAATACCAAAAGAAATCCCAATTTGGGTTAATAAAGTATATCTTATTTATACTGTGTCTCATAACATCAAACTTGAAACACATAAAACATTGTGTGCGTGGACAAGTATTACAATTTGTGATAGCTGTCACACTTTTAATGAAGCCAACAGAAGTGTTATCAAGATCAACGGCTGAATGCTTTCGTTTTTGCAAACGAACTAGAAGAAATAAGAAAGGAGTATGATATCTAAATAAAAATGTTTAATTTGGACTTGAAGTTGATCTAGTCGGAGGATCAGAGTGGAAGCAAAGGCAGAGGAGTCTCATTTAAAAAAAGGAAAAGACCCCCAGCCCAAAGCACTGAAATCATTCATCAGAGTGTATGTTGTTGAATCAGTTTGTGTAAGGGCACAGTTAGACGTCTCGGTTCATCCCTTCTTCAGTGGATGTTCTGCTGACGGATGAGTTGTCCTGCGTGTGGTACAGATTTAACTTCACTTCTGAGAGGGAGGATGGTTAGGAGAGGGGAGGAAAACAGCCTAGTAGAAATGGAAAAAAAAACCTGTTGTATAATATAATGCAAGAAGTTATATGATGTTTTAGTTATGGTGCATTATCTCAAATGTACCTAATTTCTGCATTCATATAATCAAACCAAATCACTGTACTGCATTTTGTGTGCATTTTGCATTTCATATTTCTTGTTTACTTGATGTTACTCAATTATCTTCAGTCATAACATTCAAAGTGGCTTTACTGATGACGGCTAGAGGCGAGTTATGGTATAAATAATAAACAGCTGGGAAATTGGATAAGCAACACCTCGCTACTGTAAGCTCTACACTGTAGCTACTTAAGCTAGCTTTAGCCTTACAGACTGATAGGACGGGCTCATTCACATCCGTGAATCCTAAATATTAAAGTTCTACATTTTGTTTTTGTGTGTTGGGCAACAATCTTGCAATTTTGATTAGTTTAAGGACGATTCAATATATTTAAATATTTTTGCGAGACTGTGAGCAAGGAGTAAAAGTGATTTTAACATCTACAGTCAATGTAATATAAGGACTAACAGTCATAGTACAAAGACCAATTGAAAATATGTATAAATAAATGAATTACTTTTTCGCCATGTGTTACTTTATGATAAAAAAAAACATTCTGCCAAAATGATTAATCGGTACTAGGGTTGCATATCATTGACTTTTGTACGATACCACTGAACGATACTGATACCACTGAACGAAACATAACGTGATACTTTCATGTTGTATAAGGGAAAAATTGAATCATCCCGCAATTACTCCCATGAAGCACTTCATGATATAGTTAACATGTCAAATGAATATTAAATTCAATTGTGTGACTTCGACCTTTTAGTACTGAACAAACAATGAAAAACACGTCTGACAACACAGGCTTGAAGACTGTACATTCCTGTACTCTGATTTTATGTGACAGGAGCAAATGTTTTGAGGGGTTGGATGTGTTTTCCCAGAAATAAACTTCTTGCAGCCACACTTTAGATTTTCGTGCTGACATCGAGCTAATGTAAAAACGAAAGCTAACCGAAAGGCTCAGACATTCAGGAGGAAGGTGAAGGGCGTTGCTTGGCAATCAAGCCAATCAAGAAGCCGTTGCAAGACGCGCAAACTGATTGACTGGCGGATGTTAACAATATGGCGCGGCCCACACTCCACAGTGACTCGTTTGCGGAGTTTCACTGCGAAATTTACATCGTAATTTCGATGGTTTGGGAGCAAGTTTAAGGATAATACGCCTCACTTTAAAAAAAAAAAAAAGGTTTTAAAGTATCGAAAACCGGATCTGAT
>NW_011342646.1:0-4023 GCF_000735185.1 Notothenia coriiceps | reverse complement strand
GTGCCTCGCAGCAGGGAGCTCATCAAGCAGACCACACGTCTTATCACGCGTCTTACCAGTTCTTATGCAATTCGCAAATATCTCTCTCTTCTCTCATGTCTCTCTGTCTCTCTCAATGTTGGTGCGCAAATGCGCTTTTTTCAAATGATCTGGTGCTCCTTTTTTGGCGGCGCACCAGTTATGTGCAGCCCTGCTCATATCCCTCTATTTCACTTCCTGTTTCAAAAGTGCTGATTTGCTGTATAAAGGTTTATAAAAAAAATGTGATAAAAAAAAAAGGAGTGGGCCGTATCATGGATCATCAGGGATTATTTCTGAAACAGTATGGAGCTCAAAGGCTTTTCTCTTGCCGGTTATATCAGGTGAGTTCCTTTTTATTTCCTGCTTCTTCACACACCGTTTTTGAAACAAAGAATACATAGTATGCGGGGCCTCGCAGATGGGGTGCTGCAGCCCCCTCAGCATCCACCCCTTCCCGCGTCCATTCGCTGTCTCGCAGACCCCACGCAGTAAGCAGGAAATTAACCTCACACCAGTGTTTCCCCTACCATTGTCTTGGATGGTAGCCCCCAAAAAGCCCCCTGAAATTGAAGGTGTTCAAAAAAAAATATATAATTTTTTTTTTTTTATAATAGCACCAAATTGCAACTAATCTATATCTACGGCAGAGTCCTGCACGGGTCTGATTTTCAAGACCCGCTCCCGCCCCGCACCCGCGACGTGCAATACCGAACCCGCCCCGCTACCCGCACATATTACCAATTAGTTCCGCAACCCGACCCGACCCGTCGGCACAGGATCCGCAACCCGACCCGAACACGCATATATATATGAGCAGTGAAAACGTGCAATTATTAACACACGCAGTTGCATATTTCTCTCAAAAAGCGTGGGATGTTGGTTATTCTCTCCATCTAGGAGGACACCAAAAGCCTCCCAGACGTTGGATTTCGCTCTTGAGGAAGTGTTGGAAAATGCTGTATTCTCCGCTATTGAGCTTCACCTCAGCCATTCAGAATGTGGCGCGCTCAGAAGCAGATGATGCGCTGCAGAGGTTATGATTATGCACGGTCCCGCGGGGGAGAGGTCTGAGGATTTAAACATTAAACTACATTATTATTATTTAAATATATTTATTATGCAACACCCGCGACCCGACCCGCATCATCTTTGTTTTACCCAGAACCGAACCCGGAAAAAAGGGTTTGAAAAAATACCACCCGCGAATCACCTTTTTTGCGGGTCACCCGTTGGGTACCCGCGGGTACCCGACCCGATGCAGGACTCTGATCTACGGTCACTTTTCACATTGAACATGTGCTCTTTTAAATAAACCAAACGCTTTCATTTTAAGTTGAGTTTAGTGTTTTTGACCCTAAGAAACACTGATGCACTAATCAATAACAATAGTCCACAGCTCCTCTCTCTGCTCCAGAGGATTTAAAAAATATATATCCCAATGCCACCCAAATAAAAAGTTTGTTCCTGTTTGTCAACGTGTATGCCTTTTTTAAATAAGGATTCACATTTATGACTTTGTGATTGCTACTATGTTTATGAAAACATTAGAGATGATATAAAAAGCAACACATTAACATCATCTAGATTCACTTTTGATCAGCGCGGTCTAATCTGAGTTCACAAGCAGTGATAGACACTGTTAGACTTATTAGCTCTAACTGGTTGTTTTTCTTTGGGCGTACTGGCATTTTGAAAATGCAATAAGGAGCATTAGGAGGCAGAGAAACATTGTTTTATTCATTGATATGGCAGGATATTATGACGGTTTGAGCGAATATAAATACCTTGTAAGGGTTACAAACTGACCGTTTTCAACATACTGTACAATGATATGTGATCACTCACTTTTTGCCGCATAGAGGAAGCTTGTTCATCATGTTCACTACTGTCTTTCAGTCGACCTGTATTTAAAAACTGCATCTAAAATAAGCTTTGTGTTGATCCTGAGCACACCTTGAACAATGTGTAATTATCGTCCAAACAGATGCTTCCTGATCTACATGAATATGATCTGGTAACTTTGTGATGGGGAGTATACCGTTTCATACAGAATACCATGAACTTTATACTGTATGTCGGATAAGAGTTTTCATATACAGCAATACCGTTGAAAAAGTGGCAAAGGGCGCTCGAGTGGCACATGCTGGGGTGTCTTTATGATTTTCATGTTGTAGCCATTTTGAGTGTTAGATGTGTGTTAAAGTCTATATTGAGGGATAATGGTGCGGTGCCAGCCAAATTGCAATAGTTGTATTTGTTTAAATCACTAAAGTTGCACTTTATTTTTTTATTCTGAACCTAAGTTTGAAGGTCAATCATAATAAAATTAGGGCTGTCAAGTTAACGCAAAAAAATATTAACGCCACTAATTATTTTAACGCGATTAACGCATGTGTATTTTTTTTAGAGTTACACATAGCTCCAAAGATCCATCACAGAGAGATTTTTTTTAAACCACTTTTATTCACAAAGCAAATAACCAAACAGACACATTGACACACATTGTCAGTTCAGACAACGACTGAAAATAAGATCCTCATTCTCCACAGAACACAAAGCATTTTTAAGGCACCACATGGCCTCAAATTCTCCCACATTTTTTGTTAAGCAAAAGTAACCGTAGTCCGCTTTCAGTCTTGCTTTAACCATCCGCTTGAAAATCGAAACTGCATCGGTATCCAATGATTCCGCAACTTTATTCCTCCTGCTGAGGTGAATGGCCATTTTTAGCCTGCCCCAACAAAAAATTCAAAAGCTGACTTTTGCACTTTTGCTTCTGACTGTACCTACAACCCAAAATGAACATTGTCTTAGAAAAAAACACATTAAACAAAATCAACATCTGAGTGAGTAACTGAAAAAGACAAAGGAGTCGACCACATTCCGTAAAACAATGAAAAATGGTTTCCCTCTGTACACAGACAGGCGTCAGACACTATAGGGTTGATAACTGAAACAAACGCATTTACAGCTACCGCAGCGTGGAGAATCCTCCACTGGAGGTCCCCACCCCTCTTAGTCAGCGGAGGCTTGTAGAGCGCTCACCACTCAGGCCTCTGAGCCTCAGTCAGGCCCAGATGGGCTCTCCACCGGGTGTCCACTCGCTCCTGGAGTCTGCTCTGATTCAGCACCTTTGTCACCAAATAATAAAATGTTTTGTTTGACATGGTGCTAAACTTAAAATCAGTAACATTGTCCAACTTTAACAAAAAACCCTCACAACTGAGGTCAGGAAAACATTGCATCTCTGGAAAACAGTCATTGTCATTTGGAGACTTCAGTCCGTTACAGTGAGCAGCGATCAGTGCCAGCTCTGATTGGCTGAGCTGCTGTTTCCAGCTCTGCAGCAGGAGGCTAACCACCCGGACTGACCTGAGGCTCAGACGTGAGGCCAGGCCTGCAGCGTTGTCCAGACGGAGGCCACACACCTCCACCACCTGGCCCAGCGTGAGGATCCTCTCCTCACAGAGTCTCTGTTGTAGAGAAGGCCCTACTCCACACACAAACCGAGATCCAAGGACCACCGGCTCTCTGAGGAGCCAGAACAGTGAGCCACAGCACTCTGGTCTCTCTTTTTTGAGTAGTCCCCACACCTTGAAGAGACCTCCATAGAAACCCGAGAGATTGTTCAGGCGTAATCCTTTTAGGTCCATTAGGAACAGCGACTCAGCCAGACCCAGCCCACCACAGCGTTCCAATAAGGCCCGAGCTACGGGTCTCCAGACCAGGTCAGCAGGTCCAGTCAGGAACCTCTGGACGAACCGGAGCCTGAAGGCAGCCCCTCTGCTTGCCAGGTGAACCAGGCCATGTCCCCCTCCTCCTTTGGCAGGAACAGGACGCTCTGAGGGACCCAGTGCATGCGGTCCCAGAAGAAGTCCACCATGAGAGCCTGCACCCTGGACAGCAGGTTTACGGGTGGGTCGGTGCATGCCAGCCGGTGAGCCAGCATGGAGGAAACAAGGTTGTTTAAAATAAGGATACGCCCTTTAAAAGAAAGTTTGG
>NW_011342645.1:0-3430 GCF_000735185.1 Notothenia coriiceps | reverse complement strand
ATGGAAATTACCTATAAGCACTCAGTAAAACATAAACACACACAAAAAGTTTCTGAATGATAAGAAGTATAATTAAAACATAATGCACATTACCCTTTTGAGAGAGAGTACCTTAAAGAACTCAGAAAATAATCTCTTATCGAACTGAGGCTCTAGTAAAACACACTGACTGCGTCTACATGGACATCAGTAAGCCGTTTATGAGTATTATCCCGGTTATGATCATGGGGATATGGTGTTTACATGAGCACAGAGAGATCGGGTTATTCATGTTCCCTGTTTACATGATAAATACTAGTAACCTGGCATTTCGATGCCTTTTCTCATCTAAACTATTCATTATTTGTATCTCTCTATCATGACATAAAGACGAAACTCCTCTCCAGAAGTGAGACGCTTTTGCCGCCATCACTGTTAACTGATTAACTGCTACCAGCTGAAGACTTACTTTCCTCTTCTTTGAAAATGTTTTTCTCATGTCCATGTTGTCTGGGGGAGAAAACATATCAAACCAAGAGATTGTCAGCTTTGATTTTCGCTGTATTAATAATTTCCTGAACATTTGGTGTGTGTGCCTTACCTCCGCTGCCGGCATCGCTTCATACAACAAATCTGAGCTGTCCAACTATGGCAACACTCCTTGAACATGCGCGCGCTATGGGAGAATCTGCCTTTGTACAAAGTAGCAGTGAAAAAAAAAAAGTGGTACGGGGTTTCATTGATTTGGGCATTCTCTCAATAAGCAGAGGCAGAAAATATTTTGTCAAAAATGTTAGTTATGCAGGTTTTATTTTTTTGTTATTTGTTTGTTATGTTACAAGCTGGCTCTGCTTGTAACATAAGGACAACAGTTCCACACAGGAGTTGCCCAAAACAATCATTTATTTTAACTAACAGTGTCTACAACCAACAATAAAACAAACAGAAGAGAGGTGTCCTGCTGCACCGAGCAGGGCAGCTGAGAGAGAGCGAGAGCCTGTTCTGCAGCCCTCTTATCCTGGAATCAAGGGTCACAGGTGAAACACACAGGTTATAGCAGCAAGAAACACACAGGTTACAGCAGCACCACCTGATGCACAACCACAGGGGTGTCACAGTTTGTTTCCAATATTCATCAAAATGTAAGAACAAATTATATAATTTGTTTGTGACCGAATGTCGACTACTAGCAACATGTGATAAAACAAATATTGAGATATTTTACTACTGTTGTATTCCCGATCTTTAGGTTACAGTACATACCGCCGCAACACAGCCTAAAAACTGTGCTCTGACATTGTGAAGCCATTTCTGTGAACTGCACATCCAAAACCATCAGTCTTTTACTGAATTCATCTTTCTGTATATTTGTGTACCAGATGAGAATAAACCGGACAGCTTGGGTTCATGCTCCATGTCAGGAAGCATCTGCCTTTTGAAAGTGTTTATAGAAATCACAGCTCCAGGGTTGATGATCTGTGGCTGATTGTCCGATATGACCGCTGGCGTGGGGCATTTACTTCATGGCAGGAAAAGCACATGGTCCATTTGGCCACCTGAGTTGAGAGGATACAGGTAGCTTAGCATTTCTGCGGCCATCTGGACAGACCCAACAACTCAGAGAGCAGTTGAAAGCAGTAGATCTTGTCTGAATGCCATATTATGCATTTAGCCTCAAGCTTGAAAATATAGAAACCAAAGGAGGAATCTCTGTTGGTCAGGTAAAGCTGAAATGGTTTGACGCTAGTATTTCTGCAGAGAAGACAAAGCTTTACATTCTGTATCGTATCTTCTGTTGGGGTGAGGAAAATGTTATTAAAACAGTCATTAAAAAGGTATGCCATGTAGGATAGCATTACATCAGGAAGAGCACTGAAGCAGGGCTTGCATTAGCTTATTAGCATAAGATGTTTCATTAGTGCTTCCCAATCACTGGCTAATTGTCTACAAGCTTGTTAATACCATCCAATCAAATTTGTGCAGGTATGGTGCAGCCATTTTAACCTGACACTTGTCAGTTTCCTTCCACTACCCAAACAGTCTCTTTATGTTCTTCGCATTTAGTTTTGTTGATGTAACTAAGATTAAATGTCCATACATGTCTTTTGAGGGCAGTTTGGTATTTACAGCTGAATGACCATTGCTGATTGGATTCTTATAGAGCTTCTTTACTGTGCAACCATTGCTTACTTTCCTTGACATAAGTGTGGCTGATTAGTATTTAATCTGGTAATGTTATAGGTCCTGACATAACTGTGTGTTTTAACCTAACCCTAGCCCATGTTTACAAAGATAGCTGGCTGAGGTATGATAAAAGACACCAACCTATACGCCAGCTTTTGTCTTAAAGGGGACCTATCATGCAAAATGCACTTTTTTGTCTTTTATACATAAATATAAAAATGTGTCCCTGGTGTGTCAGGGAACTCAGGCAGCGTCAGAAAATAAAACCCTCTCTCTTTTCCTCCATGCGCAAATCTCTGAAAACGGGGGTACAACGGAGCTGATCCAGATTTGCCATTCGATATGAAGTAATTTACGTGGACCCACGGCCCTATCAGAAACGTCACAGAATCAATGCCCGACGTGTTTTGGACGTAATATGGAATTTGTTTACATTAGCAAGCATCGCTAACGCTCAGAGCTAACCTGTACTGGAGAGAGCATGTGTGAAGAAGCAGAAAAAGAAAAAAAAAGAACTCAACTTGTGGTAAACCAGCGTTTCATCACCGCAGCATTTATTTTAAATCAGGCTCGAAAATGACATTTCCACAACAAATGACAATAACTTCACTTCTAAAAGGGGTAAATTAATAAAAAATGTTCTCAAAGTAATGATAAACCTGTGAGTTGGATGTAGAAAAGTCAGAATCAATATAGAATTGTTTTTATTTTAAAGAAAATCAGATTGAACATAGTAAAAGCAATGTAAATTAAAGTGTCCGCCCAAAGAAAAAACATTACTTATAGTGAAAACCACCCTTGGATGATGGGTTAGTAGACTCTCAATACAATTAATATCTCACGATGCTAATCAATGGGTTGGATGTGCAGTTACGATAAGTAATAAGGGTGTTTATACCGTGAGTTCTGTGCTAACGGCGTTAGCATTTTTTCGCTCAGGGCTAATTCAAAGGCTCAGCGTTAGTCTTGTGGTTTTTTTTGCTAAAAATGGTTCATATCATCAGTTAGCTGAGTTTCTTCCCGTTACATGGATATGAAACATTCATAGTTTATTAAATCTTAAGAAGCCCTCAGACACTGTTGCTTGCAGATGTTGTGGTTTTGGCCCCTTCGGCGGGTCCGTGGGGCTTAACAGAACAGTCACATCTTATCTGGATGAGTGCTGCAGAATACTGTTTTTATAAGCAGTGGCGGAGCCAGGACACTTTCAGTGGGGTGGCCAGGATGGAACCAGTGATCATTTTGGGGTGGCATTGAAATCACTATT
>NW_011342644.1:0-10174 GCF_000735185.1 Notothenia coriiceps | reverse complement strand
ATTATGTGAGCGAGGACAAGCGCTCAAGAGATTGAGAGGGCCGTGACTACAGGTGTAGCTGTACATTTAATGATGGCCGCAGTTCCCTGTTACATTGACCCTTATAGGTATTTATGTTCCCGTTAAAAATACAAGCCAAAACCCACCTGAGGAGATGGTCAAGAGACGAGCCAAATGAATGAAATGAACTATGGTAACCGGTTAACCGTTATACATAACGTTTATATTTTTAAATACCTTATGACTGTGGTACCGATGATGTAGTCGCTAAGAGTAAATTGCCCTAGGCATTTTAAGTGGTCAGTAATCATAACAAGCAAATTAATAATAATACTCACCATAAACCAATAGAGGGCTACAACTTAAAGTTGTGCTAAGATACTTAAATCATTATGGAAAAAAATAGTATTTTGTGGTGAACATTTTCACATAAAATGTTTCAACACTAACCATTTTAGGAGGCCCAGCATGGGGGGAGACAATATTTTTGGCTACCCTTTAAATCACATGTGGGCCAGCCTAAATTATCTAAAGATTGTGCGGGAGCAGAGGATAGGCCAAAGTCTACAAATGGTATGATTCTTGCATTGTGGAGAGGCAGTTTACTTAATTAACAGTCTGAGAGTACAACTGCCAGACTAGGCACTGGTACTTGATTATGGAAACCCTTTATACATAGATAGAATATGTGTGTATCGGGAGTCGCTGTCTTAAGCATAATACTATGAGTGCAATGTGTTGGCGGGTGGGATCTCTCTCACACAACCAACGAACGGAGGAAGGAGGAAAGAGACAAGAGATCCAGCCGCCAAGATCCCCTCGCCACTCACACCCCCAGACGCTAAACCCCACTTGCCCTATGTAGTATTATGTTAAAGCTCATCACCCCTATCAACAAAACATAGTGCATAATCAAAATGTATATAAGGGTAATAATAAGTACATGCTAGTCTGGCAGTCTACAAATTTGGTATCCAAGAGTAAACTCTGCTCTTCGCACATGAGATAATGACATTTGTAGGCTGCCTATCTTGCAGCATCTTTAGATAATAGGGGCTGGGGCACAGTGTGATTTAAGGGATAGCCAAAAAAATACTGTCTCCCGCAATGTGGCTAAAATGTAGGGTGGAAACATTTATCGAAAAATGTTCACCACAATTATTTTTCATGAGTATTAGGCCAACTTTAAAGTTGTAGGTGGTGTATGTGTGAGCTATGTGAGCTATTATTTTAATTGTTGTTATGTTTGTAACACTAACCCATACTCACACACACATCGTTACCACAGTCAAAGGTATTTAAATAATATAACGTTATAACGTTACTTACCATTAGTCATTTCATTCATTTGGTCTCGTCTCTTGACCATCTCCTCAGGGGTGTAACGGGTGTAACAGGGAACTCCATCATTAAATGTACAGCTACACCTGTAGTCACGGGCCCTCTCAATCTCTTGAGCGCTGTCCTCGCTCACATAATGCCGTACGGAATGAAGTGTCTCAGCCACCGGGTCGTTCAGCAGTGGTTGCTCCTCTGTGGTGTCCTCATCCTCTTCAGCATCCGTGGTCTGAGGGCTGCTGTCAGTGTCAGGGCTGTCTGACTCTGAATCGGAGCCGGATAACGGGGAAACTTCAACCGGTGCCGTCAAAAAGTAATCAGTGACCAGCTGAACCCATTGCTCATCAGAGGCTGTCCCTCTCACAATGTTGGAGTTCAACAGTCTTGCGATCTGCTCTTCTCTGAAATCCATCGATCTGATTAGCGGCTAATAAATTGTCAAAGTACGGAGGAAAAATATTTTCGTTTTACTGGGTGAAGGTCGCGAGGAATAATGTTGGTTTATATAGTGTGTGTGTGTGTGTTTGTGTATTTTGCGTTTGTGTGTATTGTGTTGGTTTCCCGGGGAAAACCCTCACAAGAAACACCGGCTGTTGTTATGCCTGCTGTGACGTTACGTTACTCCGTTCTCCGCTTGTAATTATGCCTTTACAAGCTTCAAAGTTGTATTTATCATCTGAATTTGGCGAAACAAGTTTAATATTCTGAAAGCCAAGACTTTGTTTATTTGAAATCAGATGAAAATAAACTGTCACGGACTCTGCCGTGTTATTTATGATTACTATACGCTTTTCATTCATAATGTCAGCCGGAGGGAGGGGGGGCAGCGCTGCGGAAGAGCAGCGTGAGAGCTGTCATCTTCCCATTACAAGCTTCAAACATCTATTTATCGTTTGATTTTGGAAATAAAAGTTTCAGATTCTGAAAGCCAAGACTTTGTTTATTTGAAATCAAACAAAACACCAAAACCCAGAAAAACTAGTTTTTTACTCAAATCCACGTTTATTTTGAAATGAGCCGTTGCGACTTCCGACTGATTTCGATAGAGCGGGTCACATATTAGCTTCACATGTACTGAGTTCTGAACTTGCCATTTATAAAGGCCTTGGGCCTATGTTTGATTTAATTAAACAAAATATATGCACTCCACTATGCGGTTGTAGTCATTTCATTTCATACCTTTTATTTATGCAGGTGAATCCCATTTATGCAGGTGAATCCCATTGAGATCATTGATCTCTTTTTCAAGGGTGACCTGCTGTAGTATTTACTGTATCTGAAGCTCTTAATATGATTGCTCATATTTCAAGCCATTTTTTTCCCGACCCCTTGCTTTGGATCATTTTCATCAACCGGCCCCCATTCCAAACTAATTGAATAGCCCTGGTGTACATTGTTCTCGTCAGTAGGACAAACATTTGGGAGTGAACGCGACCAGCATCCAGATAATGGCAGAATATCCAATACATTGTAAGTAATTGAACACAGCATGAAGATCACTGGAATGGAAGATGTAGATGTAGGGCTGCTCGATTATGGCAAAAATCCTAATAACGATTATGTTGGTAAATTTTGATATCACGATTATTAAATACGATTATTCATTGACTTTGAAAACATCCATTTATTGAACTTTAAAAACAATTTGAACAGTATCTTTTTAACAATTGATTACCCTGAACTTTAAGTATAATTCAACTGCAAAGTATTCATTCTGTGATTCTCCAGAACACACAGATGGCCAGTCCGCCCCTGCTGCACTGTACTTTTCTTTGTTCCACGTCGGATTCCTTAAACCCAAAGTATTTCCAAACAGCAGAATTCGTTTTGCCTTTCTTGTTCACGAGTTGCTCTTGTTCTGCCATCTTCGCTCGCGCTGAACTCACACAACTATTGTCACTCACAAACTGGCCGAGAGGGCTTTTAGGGAGGGGCGAAAGAGCACGCAGCAAAATAATCGTTTTATTTAGATTATGTTGTTTTCGTAATCGTTGCAAGCCAAAATGATGACCAATAAATAATTCCAGCGCATAAGCAACTACAATTTTTAAAATTGATATTTTTAGATTTCTGTTTGTATACAGAAAAACGACATACATATTGATTGAAAACACGAGTTGAAAAATGAATACAACATCTTTGAATGTAGACATATTAGGAACTCATTAACAGGAGAAGCATCAAACACAGCATGACTCATATCTTCAGCATTGTATCACCTGCTGGTCTCAGGTCAGTAAGACTGCTTAAACCGGTTGAGATTATTTTCAAACAAGCTTTCACATTTTTAAAATAATTAATTAAAACACCATCATTGCAATATACAATCCAAATTCAATCTCCTCAGTTTTGATAATCTCCTTCTGTTCTCAAAGATGTGATCAGATATCATGCCACTGCACTTTGAGAAGCTTTGTCCCCACTCGGAGAGGAACAAAAGATCTGCTCTAAATGGAGATTTACCCCGCTGAGAAGCCATCTATTCTAGTCCTTGTTCAATAAATATATAATAATAATGATTAGTGAGCTTAAGAGGTTTTGTGTATTGTGAAATTTGAAAGAACCCAGGATGGCCATGTTGACGCTAAGCTATCTAGCTCAAGATTAATCTTGAAATAACAATTATTATCCACAATGTTGACCAATTCCTTTAAAAGTATAAGCACAAAAAAACTAAGATTTAAAAACAGAGATGTGTATTTATATTTGTTATTCCATTTGACTTTGAAGCTAAAGAATACACATGTATTTCATTTCCATTACTTTTCTGACACCAATTACTAATTAGGGCTTCAAGCTAGTAGGTAGCATTATTCCAATTTAAAGCAAATTATAGTACTATTAAACAATTCTAAAAAGTTTGATTTTCGTGGGGTTTTAGGTCAATTTGAGTAGAAATTCTTAGATCTTCCCACATTGTTGTGATGTACCTTTGTTTACCATTTAAAATGTCAAACGTAGTATTTTTTGGAACTCAATCTGATGTGTGTTTTCAGATGCTGTGGAGAAAGATGGACGGCAGAATCGTGGGGTGTGTGTGTGTGTGTGTGTGTGTGACCTGTGGCCTCTACCCATGACTCGCATGAAATGGGAGAGGGATGTTGGTGAAACGGTTGTCAGAGCTCATTTTCATAAAAAATAATGTAACATTTAAGTTGTCATTTCTTCCTGTACTCCTTCCCACCTAAACTCAACGGCTTGTTTGGTGTTTTTGCTGTGTAAATGCTTTTAGTCTTAGTAAACATTAAACAACCCAAATGACACCTTTAACTTGTGGTGGAGCTAAATGAGAAGATCTACAGTCATTACAATTCATCCTCTTCACCTTTGTCTTTTTGTTACAAAAACATTAAAAAGAATAAAGACACCGTCTGTGTTTTTCTATTCTATGCCATCATGACGAGCAGGGTGTTATTTCTCTTCCTGATTACGGACTCCCTTCAGACAGCTACGTTAACACAGACCGTATAAAGGTACGTTAACTACGTTTGGTATTAGTCACTGTGTTCGCCGGAGTCACTCTGGCAGGAAACAGAGCACTGTGTGAGCAGGGCTCAGGGTCGGAGCGGCAGTGATGTGTAGTGAATGTTTCGCAATATGATTTAATGAATCGTTTAGCCTGCTATCTAGCATACATTGTCACAAACTCCTAACGTTAGCTTAAGCTTGTGTTTTCTAATTGATTTTGTTCATGGGTGCATTGTTACACACTATCACATGTCAATATTGATAGGTTTTAAAACCCACATTAAGGCTATAAACAGAGGTGGGATGAGTACTCAGATACTGTACTTAAGTCAAAGTAGAAGTACTCAGATCTTGTACTTGAGTAAAAGTAGAACTACCAGAGTGTAGGATTACTCTGTTATAAGTAAAAGTCCTGCATTCAGAAAGTACCAAAAGTAAAAGTAGTCATTGTGCAGATACACCATTGACCTCTGAACTGTAGTGGAGTAGAAGTATAAAGTAGCAAAACAATTAAATACTCGGGTAAAGTACTAGGCTGCAGTAGAATAGTCCAAAAGATCTGCCACTATCGTCTATTCCTTAACCTCTGTGTGAAATGTCACGGGGTTAAGGGATAGTGGATAGGAGAATTCAAAAGGATTTAGGAGAAGAGACTGCGGTGCTTTAGAGAATCGGACTGCACTTTCACTATCCGACGTGTTTATGATGCGCCAGCAGACGTCTGCTGCTGTGGCGAAACTACAGTTTTCTATACAGCGGAGTGAGCAGACTACATGGATGTTTAATAAGAACGACGGACGCATCTAGAGACTCTGCACCGCGCTATGATGCTGTTGTTTTATGATTTATGAACGTGGACAACATAGAAACATAAATTCTTCATGAACAAGGTTGTAATTGAAATAAAAAAGGAAAGTGAAACTTATGCTCGTCACCCTCTCCCTCCGGTCCACATTAATACAAATGATCCCAATACGTATGATGGTATGAAAATATCTTAAAATAAATACAAATGTGTTTATTATAAACGTGTTAGTCCTTAACATCTATCACTGTGTATATCACCATTCAAATATATTTTCAAAGTTTAAGAAACCCAACACAGCTCAGTCCGGCAGTGGCTCAGTCAGTAAGGGCTTGGACTGTGAGCCGTAGGGTCGCCGGTTCAAGTCCCCAACCAGACCTAAATATGGAGTGTGGACTTCTACTTGGAGAGGTCCCAGTTCACCTCCTGAGCCCTGCCGTGGAGCCCTTGAGCAAGGCACCGGACACCCCCCCACTCCCATTGCTCCCGGGCGCTGTACAATAGCTGCCCACTGCTCCTATACTAGACTCCTGGTACTAGGATGGGTTAAATGCAGAGGCCAAATTGCACTGTGTGTGCGCTGTGTGCTCTGCATCTGTGACCATTAACGAGGGTTTCATCCCTCCCATTGTATTCTATTCTAAACACTGTGAAATGTTGACTTTATTTGATCATTTCAGTAAAAAAGTAACATTCATATTTCGCCTTTTGATTGTTATAGTGTTGAACGTTCAAAACAAAGCACTTTCGCAAGTAACCATATAAGTTGTAAAATGCTTAAAAGGTTTAATCGGTTGTTTCCGTGAACGGCCGAATGTTGTGTCACAGTAAATGTTGCAGCCGCAAGGTATTGTGGGACAGAATTTTCTCCTCTCCTTTCGGTAAGGGAGGTCCAGTGGTTCCTAAGCTAAAGGAGGTTATAAAGGAAATTTCAAACCTCCTTTCCTATCATCTAGAGAATTTGAACGGCTCTTATCATGGCTGCCACTGAGTTACTTCCAAGTCATTTCACTCCGTTAGGAAGGTTCCTAAGCTAAACTGACAATTCGACTGTAGCCAGAGAATCAACACTTTTGAAACAGGGCTGAAACAGAGTGTCAGGATGCGTTGAAAAAGGTAGGACCCAAATGCAGAATTTAACAAAAAGCTAGCTTTATTCAATCATAAAAGCTGTGGCAAAAAGGCAGTATCCAAAATATGAAAGGGAGGAGGACCAGACAAAACACAAGAAGGAAGACAAAACACCGAATGAACAGACTTACAAAACCCATAACCAGACAGACAACACTAAAACCGTGACGGGGGCAAGGCAGAGACCATGGATGGGGTCTCGGGCGGACGGCCCGGGGGCAAGGCAAAGTTAAAAAAAGGGGGACTCGGGCGGACGGCCCGGGGGCAAGGCAGAGTCCAAGGTGGGGCGAAGGCCACAGCGGGCGAACTCAGGGGGCCGGGCTTGAGGGCGAAGACCGGGCAGGACCCGGTGTCGGCTGAACAGGAACCGGAGCCGGTGGGACAGGCTTCGGCAGGATCCCCCACGGAAGAGGACCAGGAGTTGGCAGGACCCCCGGCTAGACAGGTGATGACGGGGCCTCCAACAGAACAGGACAAGGGGATGGCAGGACCCCCGGCAGAAGAGTTGACGGCGGGACCCCCAGAGGAACAGGACATAGGATTGGCAGGACCCCCGGCAGGAGAGTAGTCGGCGGGACCCCCAAAGGGACAGGAAATAGGGTTGGCAGGACCCCCGGCAGGAGAGTAGTCGGCGGGACCTCCAACGGGACTGGACATGGAGCTGGCAGGACCCCCAGCGGAACCTCCAATGGCACAGGACATAGGGCTGGCAGGACCCCCGGCAGAAGAGTAGTCGGCGGGACCCCCAACGGGACAGGACATAGGGTTGGCAGGACCCCCGGCAGAAGAGGTGTCGACGGGACCCCCAACGGGACAGGACATGGAGTTGGCAGGACCCCCGGCAGAAGAGTAGTCGGCGGGGCCTCCAACGGCAAAGGACATGGAGTTGGCAGGACCCCCGGCAGAAGAGTAGTCGGCGGGGCCTCCAACGGCACAGGACATAGGGTTGGCAGGACCCCCGGCAGAAGAGTAGTCAGCGGGACTCCCAACGGGACAGGACATGGAGTTGGCAGGACCCCCGGCAGAAGAGTAGTCAGTGGGACCCCCAACGGGACAGGACATGGAGTTGGCAGGACCCCCGGCAGAAGAGTAGTCAGCGGGACCCCCAACGGGACAGGACATGGAGTTGGTAGAACCCCCAGCGGAACCTCCAACGGACCAGGACATTGGGTAGGGACTTGAGAGGGGACTCGATAGGTGACCTGAAAGGAGATTTGAGAGGGAACTCGAGAGGAGACTTGAAAGGGAACTCGAGTGGTGACCTGAGAGGGAACTCGAGAGGAGAGTTGGGAGGTGACTGGAGAGGGGACTGGAGAGGGGACTGGAGAGGAGACTGGAGAGGAGACTCGAGAGGGAACTCGAGAAGAGACTCGAGAGATGACTTGAAAAAGGACTCCAGAGGGAACTTGAGAGGGAACTCGAGAGGAGACTTGAGAGGTGACTTGAGAAGGAATTTGAGAGGAGGCTCGAGTCGGTCGGTAAGCCGACAGGACACAGGAAACTGGCATCGGCCGAAGAGCCAGTACTGGAGCCGAAACTGGAGNTAGAAAACCATTGTGTTATTTTTAACCAAATATCTCTCATGGGGCTTTCACACCAACGCGGTTCCAGGGCCGGATCGGAGCTAGAGCCTTAAAAGCACCGTTTTCGGTGCTTTTAAGGCTCTAGCTCCGATCCGGCCCTGGAACCGCGTTGGTGTGAAAGCCCCATGAGAGATATTTGGTTAAAAATAACACAATGGTTTTCTAGGAGGAGATTCAGGTGATAAGGTGGTGGTGGTGGGGGGGGTTACCTTGGTTGGTGATTGGCTAATGGTTACACAAGCCAAAAAATTGTTATGCCATCATAAAGTGGTCAAAATCTGATCAGCTCATTTTCAGACAGGCTTCTATATAAATGGATCAGGACAAAAAGAGGTTGGTTCCTGAAACTTTCAGAATCTCTTTACACAGTTATTATATATTATATACATGTTTATGTATAAAATACATAAAAAAGTGGATTTTACACAATAGGTGACCTTTGCGTGATTACTTTTGGATCAATCGCGAGTTAACTATGGATATCATGCTGTTAATTGCGATTAAATATTTAATCGATTGACAGCCTGTGTAAAAATGTCAAAAAAGGAATAAGACTATTATATCCCTGAACAGTGGCCATCAGACACATGCAGTACAGCACACTCCCAACCCTTCGATTTGTTCTGTCCTGTGTGACTTTTAGTCAGGCTTGTGCTTAAACAGACAGCAGGGTGAGGTTTATCAGTGACACCTGTTTCCAGAAGAGTTTTAATTAAGCAGGTCATTGGTCAGTGAGAGGTAGTTTCCATCAGGAGGGGGCTGAGTCTGCTATTTCAGCCAGCAAATTGGAGAATTAATGATGTGGATAATGTGCCTTACATCTGAGCGAGGCTTTGAGGCAGGGATCCCACACACAGGGGCACCAGGCATGTGTGAGGAGCATGCTCTGATATACTTCTCTGCCGTGGAGCCATTATATTGCATTTGCAGAAAATAGCTTAAAAAATGGCTTGGCCGATTTGGACAATGTTGGTGTTGTTTGTGAGGTGTATTGAGGATCAATTGCTGACATTTAAAGGATAAAAAATGGCAGTTTTGAGTTCTCAACATTTTCAAATCGACCAAAAATTCAGCCCACCGAGAGTACAAATCATAGGCGGAGTTTGACATTTGAGCTTGGGGGGGCACACCTTTTTTACTGACGTCAGTACACAGTCCCAACTATTGCGTGGGGTGCGGGAACAACTAAGCAGGTCATTGGTCAGTGAGAGGTAGTTTCCATCAGGAGGGGGCTGAGGCAACAACTCGTCCCGTGATGCACGCCTCATGCCCGCCGTACACACACACTCATATGGAAGGGGGGGTCTCTCCCCCCAACAACAGTGCATTACATAACTGTAAAACTTATCATAACTGTGCACATCTTGTACTTATTTGAGAACTACTATATCCCTTGGTTACTTGAACATGCTACAATATTATTAACCAGTGTCCTACCTTAGTGCAGAAGTAGACGCTTTTTTGTACGTTCCGCATGTACAGTATGTCCAATCAGGGCCGTATCCAGGATTTCCTAAATACAGAGGTCCAAACATGTTAGGGGGGTTCGGGGGACACCCGCCGAGATTTGGGGGATTTTCATGTTCTAGTTAGGTGCTTTTTAAGTCCTGTGGGGGGTCACAAATTGGATAATATATTAATTTATAACCATGTCAGTGGGCTGACAATGTCAGCATAAATTATTTCTGAAAGTGTAATGCATAAGAATCAGTTGATTGTTGCTATTAATGATGTGGACATGCAGAAGAGGCTAAAATGATCACAAAACATTGTCAACATTCATTTTCCATGTCTCTCTCCTTTCCATAACTTGCAGCCTCTCCTCCATCTTCTTGAGTCTCTCTGTCTT
>NW_011342643.1:0-4882 GCF_000735185.1 Notothenia coriiceps | reverse complement strand
TTACCTGTGTGTGTGTTACCTGTGTGTGTGTTACCTGTGTGTGTTACCTGTGTGTGTGTTACCTGTGTGTGTTACCTGTGTGTGTGTTACCTGTGTGTTACCTGTGTGTGTGTGTGTGTGTGTGTTACCTGTGTGTTACCTGTGTGTTACCTGTGTGTGTGTTACCTGTGTGTTTACCTGTGTGTGTTACCTGTGTGTGTTACCTGTGTGTTACCTGTGTGTTAAATGTTGTTTACTGTTGTGTTACCTGTGTGTGTTACCTGTGTGTGTTACCTGTGTGTTACCTGTGTGTGTTACCTGTGTGTTAAATGTTATTTTCTGTGTGTTACCTGTGTGTGTGTTACCTGTGTGTTACCTGTGTGTGTGTTACCTGTGTGTTACCTGTGTGTGTGTTACCTGTGTGTGTTACCTGTTTGTTACCTGTGTGTGTGTTACCTGTGTGTGTGTTACCTGTGTGTTACCTGTGTGTGTGTGTGTGTGTGTGTGTGTGTGTGTTTCCTGTGTGTGTGTGTGTGTGTGTGTGTGTGTTACCTGTGTGTGTGTTCCGTGTGTGTGTGTTACCTGTGTGTTAAATGTTATTTTCTGTGTGTTACCTGTGTGTGTTAAATGTTATTTCCTGTTGTGTTACCTGTGTGTTACCTGTGTGTGTTACCTGTGTGTTAACTGTGTGTTACCTGTTGTGTTAACTGTGTGTGTTACCTGTTGTGTTACCTGTTGTGTTAACTGTGTGTGTGTTACCTGTGTGTTACCTGTGTGTTACCTGTGTGTTACCTGTGTGTTACCTGTTGTGTTAACTGTGTGTGTTACCTGTGTGTTACCTGTTGTGTTAACTGTGTGTGTTACCTGTGTGTAGTAGCGGAGGTGTGTGTTTCTGGCCCGTGTCTGAACGGAGGCAGCTGCTCTCCTCAGGGTTCCTCCTTCACCTGCTTCTGCCTCCCAAACTTCAGCGGACTCACCTGTGAGCTGGGTGAGAAACACACGATTAAAAACACAATAAGAATGAAATGTGAAAGTTTAAGCAGATTTGTTTGTATTGGTTTGGGGCTGAAACAGAAATATGAAACTGTTCTTACCTGTGTTGCAGAGCGGAGTTCGGTGCTGGACACCTGTCTGCTGCAGAACGGAGGCTGTGAGCATTTCTGTGATGAAGATGAGGAAGGACGAAGACTGAAGTGCTCCTGTGCCGATGGATACTTCCTGCATGACGACGGGCGGAACTGCATCGCTAAAGGTAGACGTTTAACATCAACATTTTAAAATGTAAGCAGAGGCCCCAGTGTAGATCCCTGCGGGACGCCATATTTAACTCTACAGTTTTAATGCAAAATGTGATGTTTTTTTAAAGATCAGAATAATATCAGCTGTTTTATGAAACAAATCAACGTGTTTTCTGGACGTCTCAGAGGCCATAGCGTGCGGCATGGTTCCGGTTCTGCTCGGGGGAAACAAGGCGGAGCAGGATCCCCGGGCTCGGATCGTCGGGGGGGAAGACTGTCCGAAAGGGGAATGCCCCTGGCAGGTAGGTTGCCTTAAAGGGACAGTACACCATTTACTGCTAACCCTGTAATCTGTCCTTCTCTGAGCGGGGGGGATCCCAGAGTTACACAACTGGACTTTAACCCTGTAACCTGTCAGAACCAGAATCTGTTGGAGACCCTCGAGGTCACCTGATAACACACAGGTCAAACTGAGTCAAGAGAAACAGAATCAGGGAATTAGATCCATGTTTTCTGTCCTGATAGAAGCTCTGAGTGTTCATCGTTAATCAGATACTGTTCCTGTTGTTCCTCAGGTTCTGCTGGTGTACAAAGGGAAAGGGTTCTGTGGAGGAGTGATCTTTAAACCCTTCTGGATCCTCACAGCCTCTCACTGCATAGAGGACACCGAGGTCCAGTTCCTCAAAGTGGTCGCAGGTACGAACTACTGACCCTAACCCTAAAAAGTGGTTGATACCAACACCTGAGAAATCTACAGTTCTAGAAAACAGAACCAGTTCTTGCTTTGTGTTTCCTCCGACAGCATTATTAATTTGTCAAGTGAGGTCAGAAAGGCTATATTATTGTTTACAGCAGTTCTCAACCACTGGGCAACTCAAGAAAAGGTGTTGTTTTCCCTCTATGTCGAGTCAACTGCAGTGTACCCTGTGGTATTGAATATCTGTGTTAATGTGTGTTATTGTTTCTACATCTGCTTTATGTGTTGAATTCCTGAAATTAGCTATGGCAGTTAAATAGTTTTCACTGCACTCGCAGGTTATGTTACTGCTTACAAACGAGAATTAAAACGTGTTCCTCTCGTTGTTTTCAGGCGAGCACAACACGGCGGTGTCGGAGGGCACGGAGCAGCTGATCTCGGTGTCTCAGATCTTGATGCACGAGGGCTACGTGAAGCGCACGGCGAATAACGACATTGCGCTGTTAAAGCTATCGTCGCCCGTGATCTTCTCTGCGTTCGCCGTGCCCGCCTGCCTGCCCACGCGTTCGCTGGCAGAGCGCGAGCTGTGGGCCGTGAGCGAGCACACGGTGAGCGGCTGGGGGCGGCGCGCGGAGAACGGGCCGACCTCTAACGTCCTGCGGCGCCTGAAGGTGGCTATTACTATTATTATGATTATTATTATTTTGTATTTCTTTGTAGAGAGGGAGCAGGTAATATAAGAGTATTTTCTTCTCCCTGCTCCTTTTCAGGTATGGTGTTAAACACTATAAACTAGAGACATGTTTTGTAAATAATTGATATATATTAAGTTGTGCATACCATGAAGGAAACAAATCAATCTGTTCCTCACTTCAGGTGCCGAGGATCCGGACGCAGCAGTGCGAGGAGCAGAGCGGCGTGAAGCTAACGGCTAACATGTTCTGCGCCGGCTACATCGAGGGTCGTCAGGACTCGTGTAAAGGAGACAGCGGCGGCCCATT
Source organism: Notothenia coriiceps (assembly GCF_000735185.1). Lineage (NCBI taxonomy): Eukaryota > Metazoa > Chordata > Actinopteri > Perciformes > Nototheniidae > Notothenia > Notothenia coriiceps. The sequence continues at coordinate 1,967 of NW_011342643.1, read as the reverse complement.
GGTCACTCAGTACCACCGGACCACCTTCCTATTGGGCATCGTGAGCTGGGGGCGGGGCTGTGCTCGGCCCGGGAACTACGGCATCTACACCCGCGTGTCCAACTTCCTGCCCTGGATACACAACCACACCAGGGCCCCGAACGCACCGCAAGAGAACCAGAACATGACCCTAAACGCACCGCCGGGGAACCAGAACGTGACCCTGAGCGCGACGCCGGGGAACCAGAACGTGACCCTGAGCGCACCGCCGGGGAACCAGAACGTGACCCTGAGCGCACCGCCGGGGAACCAGAACGTGACCCTGAGCGCAACGCAGGGGAACCACAGTGTGACCCTGAACGCACCGCAGGGGAACCACAGCGTGACCCTGAACGCACCGTAATAATAATCCATCTTTAGAGTAAAAATACAAAAAGACAAATCAAAATATTCAGGGTTTCTCTGTTCCTTTCAAATTAAAGAACATTAGACTTAGTTCATTATATCTCTGTTTGATGATGTGTAGAAACTGAGCCTTCTGTAGGAGCTGAAGTATACACAGGTAGAAATTAATATGTCACTAAGAACTTTCAGATTTTTGTACAAATGTCCGTCTGAAATAAAGCACATTTTGTCTAAAAACTGTAGGATCTTTGCAGAAAGTTATCTGATAATAAACGGAGTATATAAAGCTCAGATTCATGAGTAAATAAACACGTGCTCCTCCTCCATCTGCAGTATTTACTTATTGTGTAATCGTGCCTCTCTGTTAGTTCATCATTTCTGTAGAAAATATGCACTTTTACTGCAGAAAATACTCTATAGTTTGTGTACTTATATGTGTAGTGCTGCTGCTGATACGTGTACCACATGGAGCTGGAATAAATCCTAAATAAATACATGAGTTTAAATAATAATAATAATAATACATTACATGTATATAGCATTTATAGAAATCAGACTTCATCAGAGTTTTCAGCAGATAGCAAAGGGTCAAAGGTCAGGTGGAGGTGTGTTCACTGACCTGGTGGAGATAAAAGCTCTTTAGTCTGGGTATAGAGGAGACAGTGAACACATCACGATGTTTGAGAGGAGCGTCTGCTTTCTGCTGATCGGCCTCTCTCAGGCTGCAGGTAAACAGGAAACACACCGTAGCATGTTAGCATGACAGGCAGGTACATACAGAGGGGAGGTTAGCATGTTAGCATGGTGTTAGCATGACAGACAGTAACACATAGATGTGGTGTTAGCATGTTGGCATTTTAGCTTTTTGTCAACGTAAAAAAACAACTGGCCTTTTTTCAGTTGTTTTAGTAGTTCTGCGTCTCTTAGTATTTTAACAGACGTCTATTTGCTAATTTTATGTTTCTATATTACATGTTCATCTCTTTCACGTCTGTTTTTGGTATGTTTTTAAGAATCTCTGGTTGTTTTAACTTTTGTTGCTTCTTTATGTAGTTTTCTGTTTTTTTTGTAGTTTTCTGTTTTTTCGTAGTTTTCTGTTTTTTTGTAGTTTTTATTTTTTTTGTAGTTTTCTGTTTTTTTTGTAGTTTTCTGTTTTTTTTGTTAGCTTTAAGGATGTCTCTATTTTAACATCCTTTTTTTATCGTATTTTGAACGTTTCGAGTCTCTTTCTGGTGGTGTCGCCTCTCTCAGTGAACTACTTGAGTATATTAGTGACTTCCCAACAGAAGATATTAGCCGTAACTTTCATCAGAGGCTCAGAGGAGCGTTCATTAATCTTCTATGATGCTAACCTGATGCTAACCTGATGCTAAACAGCTATTTCCAGGTGTTTCCAGTAGTTAATAATAATATAATGTTCTGTAGTGTTTGTTGAGAGGCAGCAGGTCCTGACAGGATGTAATAATAATATGTTTAATAGTGTTTTTGGAGAGGCAGCAGGTCCTGACAGGATGTAATAATAATATGTTTAATAGTGTTTTTGGAGAGGCAGCAGGTCCTGACAGGATGTAATAATAATATGT
>NW_011342642.1:0-2859 GCF_000735185.1 Notothenia coriiceps | reverse complement strand
TCCATTATTCCTATGGCTAACTGTTTCAATGGTTCATTATTCCAATGGTTTATTTTTCCAATAGCCCATTATCCCTACAAATCATTATTCCAATAGCCCATTATTCCAATGGTCCACTATTCCAATGGCCCATTATTCCTACGAAGGATTATTCCTATGTTCCATTATTCATACGGCCCATTATTCCAATGGCCAATTATTCCAATGGCCCAATATTCCAATGGTCCATTATTCCAATGGCCCATTATTCCATAAACCCATAATTCCATTAGTTCCATTATTCCTATGGCTAACTGTTTCAATGGTTCATTATTCCAATGGTTTATTTTTCCAATAGCCCATTATCCCTACAAATCATTATTCCAATAGCCCATTATTCCAATGGTCCACTATTCCAATGGCCCATTATTCCTACGAAGGATTATTCCTATGTCCCATTATTCATACGGCCCATTATTCCAATGGCCAATTATTCCAATGGTCCATTATTCCAATGATGCATTTTTCCATGGACCATTATTCCAATGGCCCATTATTCCAACTTATTTTCAGGGGTTCTATCCAAAACCATTGACTTTGAGTTGAGGGAACTAAAAGTCTAAATGCTTAAATGTTGACTAATTTCAGTGTTTTGGGACTCATTCCTACACTACTCTTTCAAGAACCTCCTTAACAATAAAAATACCACCTTGCAACAACATCAGCTTTTATTGATCCATCATTTGATTTAGCAAACTAACATACTTTATTAAAGTTGTAAAAAATTCAAATTGCCCTCAGAAAAACCTGCTACGCAAAAGTCTTTGTGTGAATTTTGAGTTGATATATCTATAATCTGAATTTCTCATTTAGTCCAAATTAATAAAAGGTACGCTAGGTTAATAGACAATATCTTTCCTCGTCATCCATGCCTTTCCTCAGCAACACAACAGTTTTCCTTCCCTGTGTAGATACAGCAGTGGTAACACCAGACTGGCGGGCACTTTAAACACTCCCAAACACGACATCATTATACATATGTGATTTTCACTCAGGACACCCATGCCATAGACACTCAGAGGAACAATCAGCCCTGCAAACCACAGCCACAGCATTCCTGTTATGGCCAATATGGTGAAGAAAGCCCTCTGCTTTGATTGGTCAACCTTCTTCTTCTCGCCGCCTTTGTCCCCCGGCCCTGGGCGAATCAGACCACAGAGACTAGAAAGGCTGCAAAAGGACACGACTACTGAGGCGATGACTAAAGTGCTTACATATGGGGCAATTGGCAAACCAGGCAGGTAATGAGCTGTGACTCCCACCATTCCAATGCTTAGCAGCCAAACGCACGCAATGCTGATGTTTCTAATCCTCGCCCCACGCTCATTTTTTAGCCCCAGGTAGATGAGGGGGTGAACAATAGCCAGGTATCGCTCCACACAGGTGAGGACGTTGAACCAGACATCTCCATAGAAAACGAAGGAAGTAGCAAGGATTGTTGCTAACCCAAGCTTTGGGATATTAGCATATGTGCCGCAGAATGAGCAAACGACCGCCAAGGCCCAGATCGGACTCATGGCCATCTGGTGGTAGGTGATCATGTCGGAGTGGCTCGTTGTTCTGAAGGAACGCTGACGCCTCCATCGTTGGTAACCCAGGTAGAGGATGAAGGTGCAGACAGGCAGGAGGAGGATCACTCTTAAGACCAGGATGGAGTTGCCGATGTGAAAGCTAACCGTGGTGTTGGCACAAAAGCCGTCTCGAAGGCTGCTAGAGTTGGATGTGGAAGAGGAGTTAGCTGCCATATCTTCAGTATGTCTTCTGTATTGGTCTGAGGAGAAAATAAAAACGAGAAGAATAAGAAGATACGAGCTGGCAATTCCCAATTAAATATTCCTTTTCATATTTGACATGTTGCTCGCTAGCATTATGTTTTGGTGTTGTCCGTCCGCCTGCGCTCTCTTTACGAAGGGGATTTCTTAAGAACTTCCTCTAGGAACTACTTCAAATTTGGCACAAAAATCCACTTGAACTAAAGGATGAACTGATCAGAGATGACATCTTGTACAGAAACTTTACTTTTCTGGCATACAACTGCAACAAGTTATTTCAAATTATTTCAAGTTGGTTACTTACCTATGGAGAACAAACAGAGAGCAATTTCTGAGGCATTTTGCAACTCTTAGTACAAACATATGAACTGATATTAATTAATTGAAGGACACTCACCTCGTTCAGTAGGGGTTCTGATTGTCCTTATCCCGTGTCTCCAAACTCACGGTACTGTTGAGGAGGCACGAGTGCACAAAAAATAATCGAGTCAAAGTTATTAAGCATTATAGCTTTCAGACTGAGATATATTGTTTTCATATTTCCATATCAGTGTCTGTGCATCCATCACGTTTGACTGGATTCAAATGATCCTCAGTGTTCATTCAAATTCAGTATTGTCCTGCACAGAGCAGTCTGGCAGCCAATCTCCTTCATTTGCTTCATAAACAACTTCAATACAAACAATTCCACTATGCCTGACCCCAGCCCTCACCATCATAACTATCATACATTTAATAGAAGATTATAATTTAGCATTTTAATTAGGGCTGTCACTATTAACGCGTTAACACACATTATACAGGGGGGTAGGCGTGTGGCGCAGTGGGTTAGTGCGTTGGTGTTGGGATCAGGGCGGAACAGGTTCAAACCCCACTGCAGTCAGAATGATGTTGTGTCCCTGAGATACTTCACCCAAATTGGTCCTGTGGGGATTATCCACAGTATTGAGTATCTAAGTCGCTTTGGATAAAAGCGTCTAACATGTGACATGTCATGTAATGTAATACAGAGGAACATCACAGCGTTAATATTTGTGTAACCTGTGAT
>NW_011342641.1:0-2495 GCF_000735185.1 Notothenia coriiceps | reverse complement strand
GTTATTCTTTCTAAATAACACACTGTTATTTACTCAACAATAACACGCAATTATCCTTGTTTTTATTTATTTGTTTAATTCTATAATATCGGGCTTTTTTGCCGTCCGTCAGGAACTGAATTTCAAAATAAAGCCACCGGAAACAGATGTAGGCGATACCATGGATGTATAATAAGAACTGGATACAGCGTGGGAGGCGGGGCCTCGTTAATTCCTATGAGAGTTGCTCATTGGTGCATGAAGGCAAAATGGCCCAACTTTTGAGAGTGAAACGTCACGAGAGTATTCATATAATCATATAATCCGTTCTTATTGTGCATCCATGGGTAAAGGTAAAACTCATGTTGTACTGAACACGTCACATGAACGTGCCGGGCGGCGCGGTTCCGTGGGTTAGATGCGCGTTCATAAATGAATGCTGAGGAAAATAACTCTCAGAATAACGTTATTAGCACATTTTACAACTTGAGGACCGAATGTTTTTAATAAGGGCTATACAAATGTTCATACTGGGTAGTTTATTTAGTTAAAAAAAAATTATCCAACGATTTATAGACTTCTCTTTCCCAATGTTAGTCAATGGGAAAAAGTCTCTCCGGGCCCAGCGACTGATACGGAAGTGTAGTACCGCCGTTTGTCCACAATGAATATTTTCCTCAGAGTCCAGCGCACTTCCTAGGGGCTTGGGCGGTACACACAGCTGATTAGCCAAGGTCCTCAGTTATGGTTGAAGCTCGGTGGTTGGAGGTTTTAGTGTGATGATGTAAGATTTTAGACTTCCAGTCTGACTTCTCAATCTGAAGGCAGAGACATCTGAATGATGTGTTGCATTTCTGCCTCATTCCAAATTTCGAGTATTGGAATGGATAGATGAGATGAGAGAAGTTCTGACTCTTATCCCGATCCAGGGCTTTTCTCTGGAGTTTTGGTTCTTTACTTTCCGTGTAGGCGGAAATAGTCAATACAAATATTTAACCTGGTGACTAAATCTGCAGCCTGCCCTGTACATCACATTTCTGATATGATTATGGTGATGGAAAAGTAAAAAGTCCCTTTTAAAATCACTGCTCTTTACTCCATTACTCCTTGAGTTAACCTTGCCATTCATTAATAGTCATTACTTTCATACTGTTCAAGGGTCAATAACTATGTAGACTCAAGGCAAGGCAACTTTCCGTGAAGAACGTTTTATACAATAAAGCGCTTTAAGGGTGAAAACCATTATGAATGAACTTAGATCATTCATAATTTCCTCTGCACCATATACTGAAAAAAAGATTCAGTGTAGCAAAGCAAATTATTGTGGGAAGCACATCCAAGTGATTTCCATATTAAATCCATTTCTTCTACTCAAACTGCACCTCTTGTTTTGCTCATGGTCGGCCATGTGACTTTATATTACTTTCATTAAGCCCACAGCGCTAATGTCCAAAGGGACTTATGATAAGCACAGAATTTAGAGAGGAGATGTTAGGAAAGGTGTGTTCCATTATTGGCACAAGAGACATGAATATCATCAAAATCCATCCAGTAGTCTTTGGAATTTCAGTGGGATTAATTCATGCCAGCTATAGCTAAATGCAATGTAATGTAATGCCAAAAGATTGTGCCACAGCATCTTGTGTCTTGACATATTTGTCATATATATCTGCTGTTCCCAATGCAGGAAAAATCAGAGGGTCCCCTTAGTCATTCAAATGTATTCTCTGGGCACCCTGACTATCTGTACCAAATTACTGGCCAACATCCGTCCAATAGTTGCCAGAATTTGTCCTTAAAAACTAAATTGTCAACTCAAAATATCAGGCGGTCAAAAGAGTCAAATTGTCACGGCAGCCCTTCCAGTAATTATACAAACATTAAAACTGAATGATACGGCACCTCTCAAAAGTGTTCCCTGAACAGAACAAAGGCTCTTTTTTGTTTTTCACATTGCAGTGAGGGGAGAAGGGTGTTTTAGTGATGATCTGTTGTCTGAGTAATTGTCTCAAAGAACTGAAAATGTAACAGATGTCACACTAAGTCTTAATGTTGCCTCTATGTTAGAAGTCCAGTATCAATAATGGTGCTATGGGCCCTGGGACCTGAGACCTACTGATACCTCATTCACACCAACGCAACTCCGGTTCAAGCTCCGTGCTAGAGCTTTTCAGGTTCAGAACCGGTTCTTCGGTTTAGCTCCGGATCTTTTCACACTGCCCAGAGTCCGACTGGTGCTGCGTCATTGCGTCATCGTTTGTGTCATGACGTAACCGTTTGCGTGCCCGCTTCATAAAGCCAAACCGCGCGGAAACCCCTCACAGCTGACACCGACAACAACAACAATGGCCGATTGTGCTCCAGCTTCCTCTGTACCTCTTCGGAAGACCAGATTCCCAGTAGGTAGCTGGTCTCTTCAGTGGACCACTGCTGTTTGTTAAGTTTCTCCATCGTTGTGTACAAACTGGATAAAACGCCGGCTTTTTGTTGTTGTTCAGGAGTTGATCCCGCCCCTG
>NW_011342640.1:6420-10202 GCF_000735185.1 Notothenia coriiceps | reverse complement strand
AAGTTTTTCCTTGTACGATGTGAGGGTCTAAGGACAGAGGGTCTAAGACAGAGGGTCTAAGGGCAGAGGGTCTAAGGACAGAGGGTGTCGTATTGTCATACTGATATTCTGGACAAACTGTGAAGTCCACTGAGACAAATGTAACATTTGTGATATTGGGCTATATAAATAAACATTGATTGATTGATGTCAGATAGTGTTTTATGTAAAAATAAATGTTTCTAATATAAATATAATATATTGTTAAATATTTAATTTCACCTTCATGTTCATTCATTTGGTAGCAGTCATGTTTAGCTTGTTGTTGTTGTTGTTTTTGTGTGCATGTCAATATGGAGAACTAATGAAGACAATGGTTAAAGGGGCCCCATTATACTCATTTGCAGCTTCAGAGGAACTCCCAATCGATGGAACTTTGGGAGTTTAGCCTTTGCAGACCATTTACACACACAAAAGCCTATATAACACACTACAGGAAAGGAACAACTACACATAGCATTAAAGCACCTCTTACAAGTAAACAAAAGGGATGATCGGTTGGGTCATTAACACATGATCTATATGACATTTTCACTTTACTCCCACCCAGGGTGGATGTGTGTATTTGTCAGGCATTGATTTTTGTTAGGATTATTGGTTGTTATCAAAAATATTTAATTACAAAGTATACTCTAAAACTAGAATTTAACGTCCTATCAACACTTAGACGAGCATGCTTTCGGAGAGGGAAATAAGGGATTCTAAAAGATCTGACACAAAGGCTTTTGAATTGTTCATATATTGCACTTGGAAGAATTCATTAAAAGTGGGTACAAATGCCTCCCCTAAAGCTGACAGCTCAGTGGAGCAATACAGCGAGTGCAATATTCAAACAGCTCTCTTTACTTTGTTGCAGATTTGTTTAAAGTAACAGAAAACAAATCAGGCTCTGTGTGGGTATGATTGCATGAAGCATGAATAAGAGGGAGGGACACATAGATAGAGAGGAGGGAAGGGAAGGGGGATTAAAGGAAATACTTTCCCTTTTCTCTATAGGCAAAGATCCTGTCGCATTAATACACACATTACAATGCATTTAGTCATGATGTAGCATGCTTATTAGTTGTTGTAAATTGAACGTACTACAGGGTGGGATTCAGACGTTGCTTTGATATATCCTATAACAGTTTCCATTTATTCATGTTATAAAAATGTATGAAGGTTAATGAAAAACAGGGACTGTAGCTCAAGTGGGTAGGCTCTTCTACTCTTATGCTTACCTGCACATTTTATTGAATTTTATTTATTTATTAATGAATACAGTTTGGTTGGGTTTCCAGAAATAAATGTCATTTAAATCCAAATACAACTAAACGGAGGCCTCTATTCTTAGATCTACTGTGGACAATAGTGTTTAAAAATCTCTCAAATAATGTGGATGGAAATATTTATCTTCTCTGCTATATGTATCTCAATGCTTTTATCTGGTTGAATAAAGGGTAAATAAAAAAAATAATAACCTGCCGAAAATACATTCCATTTGTTTTTATAAAGACTTGGCTGCCTGGTCCACTATAGGTAGAACGTGAAGTTGTTCATTCATAAAACAGTTCCCATTATCACACTACCATAGCTAACAATATATATATTTTTGGTCATTTTAACTCAAAATCCATATAGCTCCATATATTTTTATTTGGTCATTATTTTGTCATTTTAACTAAACATCTCTATATAGCTCCAGCAAAAGCAGTTTTTTTGACACAATAAGTGAGTTAAGATTTGTCGATTGGGACTTTTAATTTTTTTTTAGCATTTAAAGTTTGCTCCTCCTCCCCCGGCCCGCAAAACTTAGGGTGCTCCCCAATGAATGAATGCCAACCCTAGATTTGCTTTAATTCTGGAGCGATTTTGTCCGCTTGCCATTTCAAATTGCTATTTATACACGTTGACCTCCATTTCAGAGTTTCCTACTGGAAACATTCTTACGACAAGGTTACATTTTTATCCAGTAAGTCAATTCTACTCATTATGCTTTAAATACTTCCATTTGAATGCATACAGCTGTTGCTTTGTTCAGACATTAACACGCTTCTATAAAACAGTAATGGTACCAGAAAACAAAGTGGTAACCAAACAGAACAAGTCCAAAAAAGGTTCATGCAACCATTTCACATGAATGGGATCACGGATGGGGTCGACAGTGAGGATGTTAGAAGTCTTAACAGGTATTTGATCAAAGTATAGGACACACTGAAAAAAAACTGATGACTTAATAAAAAATATGATGATCACTAAAGACTGTTACATCATCCTGAGTGGCAAATACATGTCCATGCAAAGATTTGTGGCAATCCATCTAGATAACCTTCACTGGGAACCACAAATGTCAGCCTTTAGCTCTACAGGAAAATCTCCAAAGTCATTGAATTGTAAATGCAGATATCTTAAAGGTCACCTATTATGCAAAATCCACTTGTTCATGTTTTTTATACAGAAACATGTGTCCCCTCTGTATAAAGAGATTCTGAATGTTGCAGGAAAAAAGATTTGATCACTTTTTTGCCTGTTTCATTTAAAGTATACAAACCTCTCTGAAAAGGAGCTGATCAGATTTTGGCCACTTTATGATGTCATAACGATGTTTTGGGTTGTGTGACCATTAGCCAATCACCAACCAAGGTATATATATATCAATATATGCCGGGAAATTCTAAGAATAATAAGAAATGTAATATTCACAAGCTAGATATGAAAAGTCAGGGGATCACCCCAAGTCATTGGACTTTATATTCCAAGCATCATGTGGGTGTGGACCAACAGTTCATTGTGATTAATCCAACGGTTTTCAAGACAGTTCGCATATCAAATAAAATATGATTATTCACCGTCTGAGGAACATAAATGGCATTTTAACTTGGCAGTTTGTCCAATTATGAGGAGATATTTCAGTTTTTACCAAACCGATGCAATAACTGACAGACAGGTTGACATAACCACGGTGCAACCATCGCCAAGAAAATTCATTAACACTAGAACCGCCAATCGGGTCAATTTGACCCAGAGCTGTTTTTTATTGTATGTAACTTTTTTTCAATAAAATATTAAAGTCTCCCAGTCCGTGACTTTTTCCTGAAAGTGTGTTATGTAGCACCCTATGTTGTTAAAAATGGTCAATATGAAGTCAGATTGAAGAAATCGACCAAAAAATTGCCATTTATACCTATTTCCGCCAAGCGAGTCATATTGACCCTTTTCGCGCTATTGATTTTGTGTGTAAACAAACATGACGTGTTGCTATAGCAACGCCTTTTGTCTACTGCGGTTCCTTATAGATTGAGAGATAGATTGAGAGAGAGAGAGAGATAGATAGATAGATAGATATATTGATAGCGACAGTCTGTAGTGAAGGAGCGCGCTCCCGCTCACGGGAGACTGCTCGCACTGCGCTCCGCAGCAAACAGCTGTTTGCTTTTCACCAAACAACGACAACCGCCTCACGAAACGCTATGTTGTACCGTTAATAAACGAAACAATTTAACAAAATTGCTTGTCAAAATACCAATACCACAGGGCCATCTTTCTTTTTNGTGTGCCTTGGCAGTCTCAGTATATCTGACCATTAGAATCTGTATTTTTGAAATTGTCGTTTTAAACACCGTAGTTTTACAAATTATAGAATAATTCATTACCAGTGTTTTCCAATTTTACTCGGCAGTTCGTCTCGTTAGCTAACGTTAGCTAAAGCTAGCGCTACTAGTTAGCTAATCAATCAATCAATCAATCAATGTTTATTTATATAG
>NW_011342640.1:0-6375 GCF_000735185.1 Notothenia coriiceps | reverse complement strand
GTTGAAATTGTGATTGGCCGCCTACTAAATTAGAGGCGCCAAAGATCACAATTTCAACTTTAGCAAGGCCTGTTTTAAACTTTTCACTGCCAGTTTCCAGAAGAAACAATAAATAACTCGAAGTTTTGATTAATTATTGCTGAGATATATTAGTATATGCTTATTATGTGCCTCCTGCCTCTAGAGAAAAGGTGACTGATTTTCCGGGCGTTTTTGGGTACACTTAAGTTAAAGATTATTGTGTAGCCGGACTTACAGTTATTGTTTCAACTCACATACTCCCGTAAATTCCCATTGTTTGATGTACGACCACTGCGTTATGAACCGTGTCGTGGATAATAACAGACATACACATCTATACCACGTGAAAGTAGTTACCGGCTGGTATAGTCGAGTATGAGAGTAAAATTAATGTAGATAGAACACAAAATGTTTACCTCTTTAAACATAAAAAGGTACATTTATTATACTTAAGTATCCATGTTTTATTAGTTAGGACACTCCTGTACGTTTTGTTTGTTAAAATTGAGATGCCAGTAGTTTGACTAGTCCTGAAATACAGTTAATTTCGTATGTAATATTATACTTTGACAGTTAACATATCGAGACATTCCAAACTGTGTATAGAGACAGTAGAACATTCGATTAGAATTGTGTAATCGGTAATCGACGTGGATACATTTATAGGTAACCTTGTAACACGTCGACGACTCGAAGGAACAGATCGAGCTGTCGAGACCCTCATTCTTTTAAGTATAGTAGAAAACAACTCAACGGGGAAAATGAGACTTACCGACAATCCGGAAAATTGGTCGCCGACGTTAATTGTACAGTAAAGAACCGACAGTTTTACTACACGCTTACACACACACACACACGACCGTATTATCGATGTACTATTAAGTCTGGTGTATACGTCGTAATTGACAGTACTTCCTCTTCGCATAGCAAACGGCATAGGGCTCAAGAAGAAGAGTAGTAACGATTGGAAGACAAGTAAAACTGTCGTACGGTCCCCTTTGTACATAGAACTAAGTTAGGAAAGGAGAGAGTGCATGGTGCATCATTAATAATTATTTCTTGTTCGACACCGTGTCACATTCAAACACGGGCGTACATAAAACAAAGTACCAGTATAGTCTTGGGCCAACGAGTACGAATGTCTCGAGGAACCCACTTCTCCACCCGACACACCTTAACGATAATTCCAATACACTGACAGAAAACGTCTATCTACTACATGTCACTGACTACATCTAAATTAATTTGTCCTTCAATATACTACTGTCCTATCTCGCGAATCAAAAAGGGGAAGTAACTTCCAGGTCAGCACGACTGTAGCAGCTACCATGACTGTAGCAAAATCAAACAAAATTCGCACTACCAAGGGAGTCGTAATCGCATTTTCCGCAATAAATACACGTACAGTTACAAACATGTCACGAATAAACCCTAAAAAATTAATTGTGTTTGTTTTAGACAAAATGGATTCTCTCCTACCGGGTTTTACTTCTGGACAAGCCAGGTTCTCCAAACTGGGTGGTGTTGTACAAGCTCAGCGCGCTCGGCCTCCCGCGAAAATTTAACGATTAATTAATAATAGTGATAATACTTATACTGACAAAAATTCACTCTAAATATTATATATATATATATATAGTATCATCGCGCTTTACCAATTTATAAACAACGCATAAATGTTAATTATAATTACCTAGTGAGTACTAAATCTTGAGATCATCAAATGCGCCTCAAGAACTAATTTACATAACAACAAAAATAGTGAGTTAAAATACTACACCCACACCGCACATACCACGCTGTATAAACTCGGAACGTATTTTTAACCAAAACAAACACCCATACTAAAATTTCCGAAAGTTTTAAATCTGCCATTTGTTGGTTAAGTAGTCTTGCTATATAGGTCTATTAGTGGTCCTTATCCATCACGCTTATAATAACAACCTATAACTAATTGCAATTAAACAATCATGACACAACTCATATTTACCTCTAGGTCTAAGTTACCCTTAGTTTACAGTAGGAGAGTCCCTCACAATCACATAACCGAACACTTGAACCTTATATAGTCGATGTGTTTACGACAACTCATAATCATATTATCCTCAACTGTCAGTGCACATACAGGTTTTTGTAGACATTCGTACTACTCACAATTCAAGAGAGTTTTCAAGTAGTTTCTAAAATTTCACAAAATTTGAAAAGTGACGGTCAAAGGTCTTCTTTGTTATTTATTGAGCTTCAAAACTAATTAATAACGACTCTATATAATCATATACGAATAATACACGGAGGACGGAGATCTCTTTTCCACTGACTAAAAGGCCCGCAAAAACCCATGTGAATTCAATTTCTAATAACACATCGGCCTGAATGTCAATAACAAAGTTGAGTGTATGAGGGCATTTAAGGGTAACAAACTACATGCTGGTGACGCAATACTTGGCACAGCACCTATTATTGTCTGTATGTGTAGATATGGTGCACTTTCATCAATGGCCGACCATATCAGCTCATACTCTCATTTTAATTACATCTATCTTGTGTTTTACAAATGGAGAAATTTGTATTTTTCCATGTAAATAATATGAATTCATAGGTACAAAATAATCAATCCTGTGAGGACATGCAAAACAAACAATTTTAACTCTACGGTCATCAAACTGATCAGGACTTTATGTCAATTAAAGCATACATTATAATATGAAACTGTCAATTGTATAGCTCTGTAAGGTTTGACACATATCTCTGTCATCTTGTAAGCTAATCTTAACACATTAGCCATTAGCTGCACCTATGTAAATATCCATTGGAACATTGTGCAGCTGCTGAGCTTCCTTGTCTAGCTCGACAGCTCTGGGAGTAAGAAAATTCATATCATCTTTTGTTGAGTTGCCCCTTTTACTCTGAATGGCTGTTAGGCCTTTTAACCAGCGGCTGCAATTAACATGTCATTTCTTGGCTGTCAAAATGATGTGCGAATGTGTGTGTGTGTGTGCTGGCATAATAGCTACATGATAATTCAGACCACATATGCAGCATTAACTGTCATGAAGGAGAAGCGTATCGTTTGCCGTATCCCGAGTTCTTCTTCTCATCATTGCTAACCTTCTGTTCATTTTGACAGCATGCCAGGGGAAACATGTATCTTGATTCAATCCTTTCCTCTCTCACGTACCACGTAGTAATTATTAATAAAGACAAGCTGTGCACAGTGTAAGTTTGTGCCGCATGTATTGTTGTTTCAATGTCATATCAGAACCCGGTTGCTCGTGCTTCAGAGCTCCTTGTGAAGGGTGTGGCTGTTGGAATTTTATTAGGTGTATGTACTTTCTGTTTGCAAGATAAATTAAGTACTATTATATACAAGTATATGATGTACAGATAGAGCCATAGTTGTTCCCCTCATTGAAGGCCAGCCGGCTGACATTCGACTGACAGCTTTAGTTTGTTAAAGTGATGGTCCCTCAGCATAGGCTAAAAGGCGTATTTATGTGCATGTCAATGGTACAGGCTATTGGGAGTTTTTTTAATAAACAAACAAAATCTGTTTACCTAAGAGAGATTGGCCCAAAATGAGACCGTGGTCCAAAGTTGACCCACCACAATGTTCGATTCGGCCCACCAGGTCTTTTAAATTGTAATTATTTTATCATATTATGAATAGCTGCTTTTTTTAAGTGGATATATATATATATATAATATATACAATATATACAATGTGTAAATATTTGTTTGCGTATTTACAATAAAATTAATGATCACTCCATGATTTTAGAACTCTATATTTACTGTTAAAATGTCTTATTAAAATGTATGTTTTGTTATACTCAATTTATTATAACTTTTCTTATGGTCGACATATTTAGCCATTCAAACATTGGGTTTTTTGATCTACATTTTTAAAGGCTTTTCAAAAATATTGTAGACTAAACAACCAATCAATCAAACAATAGTCCAATTAATCAACCAATGATATAGTCAAATATATTTGTTGATAATAAATAATCGTAAGTTATACTGTTATTATAAATGGAAATCCATTCAAATGGAATCAAATGTCACCTGTTCAGGATAGGGTAAGCTTTGAACTGGAAAAACACTTAACACAAATGCTTTTGTATAGAACATAATAATGAAGTCACTACATGCAAAAACACTGAAGCAAATTAATTCTCCAAAAGTTCATCAAAAGTTTTAAAAAGGCATAACATGTATCTAAATTTGCTTTATTGATCGTTGACTTCCACGCTAAAATGTATGTTTTCTAACAGGCAGCAGCCACAAAAATAACCATAAAATGTGTGAAAACTAAAGTAATTTCTGGGGTGTAAAACAAGCGACAGCATCGCATCTCATGTCACATGTAGATCCCCCCGAACATGCACACACACTTCCAGTACAATTGGTCTTTACTGCAATTAGAAAGGTAACACTGTTAGCATTTTCCCACATATGTTATGTACCACAACATATAATCTGTTATTCTTGTTTTTATCTATTTGTATTTGTTTGCACAGTTAAAATGCAGCTATTTCAAACATATAAAAATAAATAAACATATGTAATGCAAATCATCACATTTACACCTGCACACATACAAAAGCCTGCACAACCCCAGATCACCAAGTAGATGAGTATAGGTAAGAAACAAACAAGCCATCTTTGTTGGTAACAGTGTGAGTGTAAAACACTGTTACCTGGTGGAAACAGGATGTGACCCATGGTCCTTATCCAAGCTGACCACGTTTCCCTCCCACGCACCACCCCCCCGACCTCCACATACTGTATGTGAGCGTCACGCTACTTCCTGCGTTGGCAGTGATCGTTGGCATTTGGAATCGTGTCCTGCAGCATCAGCCAATATAAACGTCATTCTTTCTCAATTGTAAAAATGGCATCTCGTAGCCACAATAAAACGTTGCCCTACCCCATGCCTACATAAAGAAAACGGTTTAATAACCTCCTTTAATAGGAGATAAACATATCGAACAGAACAAACAAAAAACAATTAAAAAGCTTTCATCATTACTTCCTTTTCAAACTAATTGAAATATTAACCGACCAACCACTTTCTGCAGGCAGAAAAAACATTGCCCTAATATTGCAACATCCTCCTTTTATAGCTACCACGTCACTGGATTTATATTTACCCTTAGCCGTCAGTATTTTTTAAACAGATAACTGTCACTCTATGACAGTCTTATGTATTTTATGGACATCAAATCTGGACACATGCTTTTTTTGTAACTTTGTTTAGTAATAATTGTTATTGCAAGATTTTGATCAAGTAGATTTGTTTCTCTTGTTAATATAATTCCAAACACAAACTTATTATCATGTAACATTTGTACCATAACAAAGTACAACATTCCTATGTGGGTAATCATAAGCCTTTCAACCCACATTCAATAGGTCCTGATACCGACGTATTGTAAGCGTTTTACCATTAATATGATTTGTAAATACAGTTTGCTTTTCACAATTACTTGTTCAAAGTCTGCCAGTTTGAACAAATTGCCGTAAGCACCGTTCACCCGAAGCACTTCATCTAGTCATCAGGAATCAATTCAAAACATCCATTGTGCAACGGTGGAACAGCAACTCACATCTTCTTCTTTAGTGAAAGCTTGAATACAGCAAGATTATTGAAATAAGTCCTGGATAACAATTCAACAAATAAAATGTAAAATGTTTTATCAATGCAATGCACTGAAAGGAAACTTCAAACTCATCATGGAATAAAACACTCCAATCATTACAAAGATGTTAGCATAATTTTTAGGGCTGTCCCGAATACCATTTTTCGGGCTCCGGATGTCCGGTAGTAATCAGCAGCAAACCGCTTCAACACCTGTATTTCGGTTTATTCACGTCGTTATTTGTGTTATTCTACAGTATTGTTGTTTTATAGTTATTTGTTCATGTATACAACCCAATTTGTGTTCTTTGAAATTGAAAAAGATATCGCATTGTGTTTGTTACTTTCGTTGCAGTTGTATATGTCTTAAGTGTAAATTGGCTTGGCTTCCTATTTTGTATGGACGTGTTTTTATTTTGAAGGAGAGTTAGCGCTGTTGAAAGGAAGTTGTTGTTGCTAGGGAAACAACGTGACGTAGATTAACGGAGAAAAGTAATATCTACATATAAAGACGGAGAAAGTAAACGATAACGTTTAGTGTTAGCACCCCCCGTAGAGGAAACTTGAGAGGGGACTCGAAAGGAGACTTGAGAAGTGACTTGACAGGACACGGGGTCAGCCAGTCTCCAGTCTCCAATTAATTTGTAATTTTGTCTGTCCAATGACCTTGCTCCCTTTCATGTCATGCGTGACGAGCGAACCGTTTAATCAAC
>NW_011342639.1:11733-18299 GCF_000735185.1 Notothenia coriiceps | reverse complement strand
GACGGAGAACACGCAGCTCTGCATGATCACAGCTCCGCCGCGGACCGTTGAGTGGAGCAAAATTAAATACACTAAGAGTTAGACCTAACACACTTAGGTAAGAGACATCTCACTACATGTTACTCTGAGAACTGGGGTAGTTTATATACTCTGGAACTAGCTATACTAGTTATACATATGTGTATTCTTTACTGTCGGGTCACTTATTACAGGTTCAGCGAGCTGCACGAGACTAACAGGCTGTCAGGAGAGGGAGAGGAAAAGAGAGCACCCCGTTTAGTTTTCCCATTTTATTATCCAGAATTACTGTAAACCTTTGAATAAAGTAGTTAATCTACTATTAGTAGTTTGTTTAAATGCATGTTGTTTTTTTCATTAACATCAAATAAATCTCACGTACCCCCTGCAGTACTCCAACTTACCCCTAGGGGTCCGCGTACCCCCATTTGAGAACCACTGGCCTAGACTACTGCAACTCCCTCCTGGCTGGACTACCTGTATGTGCCATCCGACCTCTGCAGCTCATCCAGAATGCAGCTGCTCGTCTGGTCTTCAACCTTCCTAAATTCTCCCACACCACGCCGCTCCTCCGCTCCCTTAACTGGCTTCCGGTAACTGCTAGAATCCACTTCAAGACACTGGTACTTGCGTACCATGCTGCGAATGGATCTGGCCCTTCGTACATCCAGGACATGGTTAAACCGTACACCCCAGCACGTGCACTCCGCTCTGCATCAGCCAAACGGCTCGCTGCACCCTCACTGCGAGGGGGACCCAAGTTCCCATCAGCAAAAACACGTGGGTTTGCTATCCTGGCTCCAAAATGGTGGAATGATAGCTGTCACATCTTCCGGCGCAGACTGAAAACTCATCTCTTTAGACTCCACTTCGAGCAATTGAATTACTAACAAAGCACTTATATACTAATAAAGGACTGGCTTATCTAAAGCCAGTTGAGTAGCACTTGAAATGTTTGGCTCTATGAAACCTGATGTACTTATATGATTCTGTTTTCTTCAAGGTTGTATCTTCTTGGTCGAATGCACTTATTGTAAGTCGCTTTGGATAAAAGTGTCGGCTAAACGCAATATAATATTAAGCAGGTGTGACTGTAAGCAGATATCTGTTTGAAGTGCTCCCTAATCTAGCATCTGATTTTGCTTGGAGGAATCTGCTGATATTTGAAAATCAGTTTCTCTGAAGACTGCAATCATCCTCGGCTGTGTGGCTTTCTGCAGAGCCTCAGCAGGTCTGACCTGCTTTTCTCAACTAAAGTTGTTATCATTTTAAAGTAAATTGGGCCCTCTTACAGACAAGGTTTTTGAGTCTACACTGTTCAGTCCTCCAAATGGTAACCTGAGTGCAGCACTCACCGAGGTGCAGATCTTATAGCCCACTCCAAAGTCAAATCGACACTGCTCATCCATCGAGTAGTTGATGCCGGGAAGTTCAGGGAGTTGCGGCCAGTCGTGTTTGAAGGGGTCATCTAGGAGACAGTCATACGTGCTGTCGGGAAAGAAGAGGTGACACCGAAGTCAAGCACTGAAGAGAACATTTTTTAAAACGTTAAATCATTTCTCTAGATGGATTAGTCTACTGGGGCCTTGAAATACTTTAATCACAGGACCAAATAGACATATATAAGAGTCAAACCTTTCTCACTAACTGATTACTCCAGTTTAAAATGTGCTGCAGTGAATTCAAACTGTTCCTTTGATACATTTGGCATAACATTCTACTGCATTAAATCCATCAGTGTAATATCACACTCCAAGTAGAGCTGCAGGTAGCTGTGGGTAATGTGGCAATAATCAAATACAGTGTTATGATCTATTTAATGTAAGTAACAGTTTCTCACTTTATAGTCATTGATTTGTTAATTGTATTCTTCTATTGCAAAATTGGCGACATAACTTGTGTTAAACTTGAAAGAGTCAAACTGAAATTCTTTAAAAATAGACTTGTTAAGGGTTTTTAAGGCTAACAGGTGCAAAACAATTCTAGCCTGACTACACAATAAAAATCATAGTCATATGTTTTTAAAATACTTGAAAGTATTCTAACAAATAACAAGACTTGGCTTGTACTGCAGGTTTTGCTCATTTCACATTTTAAAAAGCTGACAAAATACTTTGCAAGTTTCTGTTAAAAGAATATATTATTTAAATAATTTAGCTGATTATCAACATGTCTGTGTAGACAGAGAGACTGAATGAAATGTAACTCTTTGTTTCTGGTTTCCACAGAATTACATTCATGGAAACAACACAGTCCATTCATACTCACAACTTTATAGCATATATCCTACATTTTAAACAAAATTATTGTTTTATATTCAACTCCAAACTTACTGCACAGATCTTTTCACATTAAAATCCCCCCAGAGACTCAAACTTCTGCAGATGTTTTAAAATCAAAGCTTACATGACGGCTTTGATTGTAAAACACTGGCAGGAGGTGTTTCTTTGACAGTAATGCAAAGTTGGCAGACTAAAACTCAGATCAGCTCAGTGTTTAATATGACAGGACTGCTGATATACCAATAAAGTAAGTGGTGCAGAAATGGATGTTATCTGAAATGTAAGACTTTTTACCAATTGATTGAAAGTCAGCCATTATCGAATACTTTATTTGAAAATGCACTGTATGTTCCTTGCTCTAAGTGAAAAGCAAAGCATCCTACAATTTAGCATTTTGTTGTTCTGCAGCTTCTAATTACTGTTTGTTCGAAAATACAATGCTTTAAAGCCTGTGTGCAAATATTCTAACTGAATGCTACACACAGTTTTCACAGAGCATGTATCATTTCTTCTTTCAATGACAGTTCTGCACCTGTATTTCAGTTTGAGGACACATTTGGTTGCATATGGCCAGGTGGTGAACAATGCCTCAGCTGCAGTAAATGCCATCATGGTCGCCTTTTGTTAAACTGACAAATCGTATGTTCCTTTTTATAAGTGATAAATGAGCACCTTGCACATCTTTGCACAGCTGTCTACCTAAGCTTTCTCTTTCCATCTCAGAACCAAAGCTGTATCATCCAACATTATCACACAGCATTAACACTTTTAATACCGTTTATGGATTTATTGCTGCAATGGATCCAATTAAAATAGCCGGAAGCTGCTCTAAAAAAAACTGTGTGCTGATTGATTTCACAAAGCCATTGTTGTCTCTCACTTTGCTGAGCATTTCACTGTTAGGAATTGATTTTTGAGCAGCTCAATGAAAAAGTCAAGGTCCCTGTCACTGTTGGATAATGGAAAATATTGCAAGTATTGGTTTCAAACAGAGTATCAAACAGTTTAATTGCTTTTGGAAGACAGCTGCAGGTTAATGGTGTTAATGTAGGTACACTTAAGTGTGTTCCCAAGGCATTATAAATATAGGTTGCCTAAGGTTATTATTAAAGAGAATTTCCCAAAAATTGCTCAACAAATTGTAGTACTTCTATTTGATAGGAATATGTTATGATGCAAATAGTGGCACCATGTTACCAATTACAGTATGGGGCACTTTAGAATTTGGCTTCTGAACTGTAAAATGTTGTAGATATCGGCCCATTGGTTCCAAAAGTTTTCTTAACAAATGATCTAATCACTTTTTATTTTTAAGAAATGTGTTTTGTTTTTTCTTATGCCAGAATGTTTCAATACTGTTGTTTTCAAAGAAATTCAGATGTGGCTTGTTAAAAATCAGCTAAATATATCAGCTTTTCTTCTTAACAAATGGCTGAAGCAACACAATAAATTAATGATCATGATTTGACATTCACTTTGCTTATATTCATTCCAATAAAAATGATGGCAACCATTTAGCATGACATATCTTCATGCTTTTTTTAAAGCAGATGCAGATGAAAAAGATTTTCTAGCGGTCAAACAAGTTTCTTTTTTAGCCCTGATAGAGGTTTGAGTTCTCTGAGTGCTTTCCAGATAATAGATACATTAGTGATCAATCTGTGGATGTAAACTGCCAACATGGACTCACTGGATGTATCTTTTCAGCTCCTGTCCGCTGCACATGGACCAGTGGTATCGATGGAAGGCTGCCTGTACCAGTGGAGCCATCACGCTTCCCATCGCAGTTTCGTCTCCGCAGCGGTTGCCTTGGCCATCGTGCTCCATGCCCAGCCTATTCCCAAAGAGAGACATGAGGATATACTTATAAAACTGCAGATTATCAAGATTGACAAATGCCCAAGGACTTTTAAGTAAATACGCTGATTCAACACCTTTGACATATTGGGGGACCGAAGTGGAAAACAACCTAAATTACTCAAATAATTTATCGTTATAAACAGATAACTTCTACATAATGTGAAACTCTTACATTTTTTAGACACTTATTTTTTTTCTGCAGCAGGTGGATGTTTGAAAGCTTGTCACGATGTAGCCTGAGGGCTTTTGACATCTTGGAAGGTAGAAATGTGCTCCCTTTAGGAATGATACAAATGTGAAGAAGTGCACATTTGTATTCAAATATTACCATACCTAAATCCCTTCATAATAATCTGAAGGCCACATGTTACATAAAAGACACAAATAATGCATTTTATCATGTCACTTCACTTAAGCCAGTGGAATTTGTTTTCAGTATTGCATTACAAACACTTAGTACATAGCATTAGTAATATGTCACCCATAAAGTATCACGTAAATATTGCGAAATTATATCTTACTTTGTTTTACCAGGCAATAGAAAATTGGCATTCAGACATCTATCCGCAAAATAACTTGTTCTGCAAAACTACATTTTAAAATATAAATAATGCATTGCAACACTTGACCTCGGAGCTGTTTATACAATGCAGGCCAAGGGGTTCTCTTCTTCACTCTAAATCTTTTACAAACACAGACTCACCGTAAGTCCTATTGAATTAACCTGGGGGGTTTAGTTGAACCCATTGGTATTTCCTATTCCTTTGGAAATTCTGTGCATATATATGAGAGTGAATGGAAGAGACTGGAAATGCAATGAGAAACAGTGACAAATGTCTGCAGCCACAGTTGTACCGGTATCACGATCACAAGTTGTCGTTTGTGATTGGCAGCCAATCTCAAGAAGATGGTTGAATTAATATATTCAAAATGTTTGACGAGCTATCAAACTTAACTGCCGACATTGCAGGAGTGTTAAGAAGAAGAAGAAGAAGAAGAAGAAGAAGAAGAAGAAGAAGAAGGACCTTTATTAATCAGTTTCCACTCTGTTTTTATACATTCAAGTACATACAGTACACACAGTACACACTTTTTACATGTGTACATCATGCACATGTACAAATACACATACAGTTATATGCACACATGCACATGCAGTTGAGAGGTCAGAGCGGTGGCAGCCAGTCTAGCCGGCGCCAGTGAGCAGTTGGGGGTTAGGTGCCTTGCTCAAGGGCACTTCGGCAATGGCCCAGGAGGTGAACACGGCTCCTCTCCAGTACCAGTCCACACTCCATATTTGTTGTTCCGATCGGAACGTGAACCGGTCCAATCCCCTACAGACTGAACCACTGCCGTTAGTAACAGCTGCTTCCTTGAGTTCTTTGATTCTTTGTATGAGATGTATGACAATGTTTTCGCCAGCAGATGTAGATTTGTATTGTTCTATCACACGACTTTATCCCATTCACTCAGGGCTGGAATATAGTGGTATAAAGTTGAGCAATGAATTTCACACTTCCTTCTCAAAGAAACCATCAAACTCATGTGGGATCACAGGGCATTCAAAGGCCAGATGAGATATAAGCCCTCCAGTCTGGGTCTATCTCTGGTAGTTGGACAAGCCCAGAGAGGAACAAAGTCAAAGATGATTTTTAATGCACTCTCACTCATACTGAATGTGTCAATCAGGCCGATTTCCAATTGTAAAATAGCATTTATTTTTTCATAACAGAAGTCCTGAACGTTTTATGGTTAAAATCAAACTATCTAGTATCTACCAGCCCCATCTCCATGAGAACTGAGCAGACATCATCCGTTGACTACGACCATGATGTCTGAGAAATGTTATAGAATGAACTTGTTTGTGGACATTCATTTGGGATTGATTGAGGAAGTTGCATTGCATTCAAGTATCATCTGCGTTGCAGTGGAAGTGAAGGCCAGGGCAGGGCATGATTTGACGGGGAAGAAGCTAGAAGATCAAGAGGAGAGGACCAAGCACTAAACCCCGGGGGACACCTTGGGACAGGGGAGCAGGTGCAGTTGTTAATATTAATGACCTGTTGTCAGTGTGTGAGGAAAGCTAGGAGAAAGCAGTGCCGGTCAGAAGGATGGTGGTGGTTGATGGTGTCGAAAACTGCAGTGAGGTAAAGGAGGATGAGGATGCTGAGGTGTCCAGAGTCTGAGGAGAGGAGGAGGTCATTGGTAACTTTGAGGAGGACTGATTCAGTGCTGTGTTGTGATCAAATACTGGTTTGTAATAGGTTGTTGGAGTTGAGGAGGGTTTTCAGATGGGTGGAGGAGACTACACATTCCAGTATTTGAGACAGAAAGGGCAAATTGGAAATGTGGCAGGACTATTCATGATGTCCGGGTTGAGTCCAAGTTTTTTGAAGGGGGGGGGGG
>NW_011342639.1:0-11712 GCF_000735185.1 Notothenia coriiceps | reverse complement strand
AGGCGAGTAAATAGTAAATTAAAAAAATTCACAATTTTCATTTCTCTCTTGCAGTGAGGTGAAGCTGACCTTGCACTTGGTGCCAGTAAGGATGTTCCTCACGCAGGCTGAATGTTTCTCCTTCCTTACTGACACAGAAGCCCTTGATTTGCAATGCTTCACTAATTGTCATTTCCCTGGCTCCGTAGGGACACTTTACCTCCAGCACAGCGGAAGACCCTACCAGACCGTCTGGAGATTCCCCCAACAATCGAGCCACAAATCTGACTCATGGACCTGCATCTGGGTTGCAGTGGTGAATGCCCTGACGCCCTCCCATTCATCCATAGTCCCCCACTGTACAGACAAAACACCATCAAGGGCCTGTTGTTGCCCTAGCACCCTGGCAATAAGGGAAGCAGTCACACGCTTTGACCTCAGGACAGCTCCAAAGTTACTGGCAGTCAACCTTCCTTTCCTGAACAAATGCCAGTTTGGGTTGGTTCGCTGACCAGTGGTAGCCACCTGAATTGCCCTCTGTTGCTCTTCAGACAATGCCATGCTTGCCACAATTGCCTCAGGTCCCTGATGCCCAACAGATTTGATCATTTCAGGAACAGTAAGTGTTTCCAAGCTGTAGTGTTCCTCTTCTGGCTCGGGGGAGAGAAGCCAAGAAATTCCTGAGAACCTGCCCCCGAGTCTGTCCCTCAGCCAGTCACGATCTTCGGAGGTGGGCTCTCTTGTCAGCGGGTTAAATTAGTTATTGGTTGGAGGAAATAGCTCCTCCACTGAATGCATACGTTTAGCTGCCTTTGGCTTCTTCCACTGACAAGGGGTGTCAGTGCATCTGAAATTGTGGATGGCAAAGATGGCTAATGCAGCTGCATGACTTTATTTCCATTCTCCACGTGGGCATTCACATTTAGTGGAGAGAATTCCCTCTTCTCCTGTAGATACCTGTGGTGGTGGGATTGTTTTATTATTTAAAATATATTTACATTTGTAATGCCTTCCCAATTATCCCTTTAATTGTTTATAGCCTACTGTATGTTTATTTCATGGATATTTCTGTGTTTTCTGGTGTGTAATATTTNCAATATCTGTTCTAAGGACTGCCCCACACCAATAACACTTGTAACATTTACCTTACCATACAAGCTGGAAGTCCATCTGACAAGTTTGCGCCTCAATCAGCTGATCTGGTGTCCAAACCAACAACTATAGCCCAGCTGGCTGGCCAATGATATTCGCTATAGGATATCGTTGCAGAGTTATAGTCAATAATAACACTGAAGTCTTGGACCTTTTATAAGAAGGCAGTACTAAAGTTGTTCCTGGGGCAGTGTATGGCTTGTCACATGTGAGCAAGCCATATATAAGAATGACACATAGAAGATGGGTGGTGGCTGGTTCCTGGTTGCTTAGCAAGGATTTTTGATAGTGAGCATATCAGGATGTCTGGATGCTTGACACGAGAGGAAGGAATTACAGGCAGGTTAGTATGAAAAACAGATCAGCGCCTCCTGCACTCTCAATGCCTAAAAAGCTGATTCGATGAGCAAGAGCTAATGATCATGCCACAGGAGAGTGAAAAGATGGGAATGGGTTTGCGAGATGGAGTGTGTTAGCCTGATCTGTCAGGCAGAGATTAAACATCAATGCAGATTGATTTACCATCAAAATAATAAAATTCACTGTAATAAAAGGACCCATGTACCTAAAAGCCACAACAATCTTGGTTTCATCACTTCACTCACATATGCTTGTTTAAACTACCCTGTGAACTGTTAATAGACCCCCAATGAAAAGGTTCTATGGTGCATTTTTATACCTTAATTAATTGGCTTTCAGTTGTTCTTTTGACACTACACCAGGGGGTGATTATAGGCAGCAATCTTGAAACCAAAGCCAGCTCCTTCAATTCCAAAGGCTCAAGTAGCTTGGCAAGCATGCACTGCAGGTAACGCGAGCACTCTGGCGTGGCAATCGTCACATGACAGCAAACACACATGCAAAACATGTTAAGCACACTCTCACCCCAGAACACTACACAGAGAGACAGACAGCACCTGTTCGATGCACAACATACACACACATAATAAACACAAACCGACTCATGTTGAGACCGGATAGTCAATAATCTGTCTGTTATAGCAGGCATGGATAGGTGCATATATAGTTCTCGCTTAATAAATGGTTTTTAGGCATTTGGTTATGTAGCTGTGCAAAGCTAACACACATACAGTCACTTGCTTTTGAGCCCACTGGGATTTTAAACGAGTTTGGAAAGTCTGACAATCACTGCGAGCTAATGTTAAGTGTGAAATCGTGAGTAACAACGGTCATTTTGGAAGGAGATACTTGCTAAACAAATAAGGAGAGACCTGTACATGAATCAAATGAATTAAACGTCGTTCGAAACATGGCGCCAATGATAGCAATTCATAGCGTTTGGTTGAGTTGTTGCCCTGTCGGAAAATGTGGATCAAAGTGCTTGATATGCACATAAGAGAACCGCAGTGACCGTCATAAAACCGGGAAGTAAACTTCTTTCCGGTTCCTTCGTCAAAAACCAATGCAATTTTCTCCATAGGATTTGGAAAATAGCTCGAAATAAGGTCTGTGGTTGACACACAATTTAAGGAGAGGGATCACGTTTTGTTCAGCCGGATAATCTCACATGTCAACCCTAACTTTTATAATTTTTGAATCATAAATTCTAGTCGCCAGAAGCAAAATGCTAACGTTATGCTATAGACGAACTACAAGCCATACAGCAAGCAGGGTCGCACGACTTCAACGTCACGCCAACTTAAGATCGTTTCAACTGACTTGCACTGAAACTGCACTTTGAACACTTTAAATATATTAAATTTTAAACTGTATACCCCGATATTATCCTAGGCCCTTTTTGTTTTTGTTTAATGTATACCCACTTTATCTAGGCCCTTTTTTTTTGTTTTATGTATACATGGTCACACTGTGGGAAACGATATTTCGAGTATTGTCTGGATGTATAACACATGTAGAATTTTTGACAATAAAGCTGACTTTGACTTTCGCGTGCTTGCATATTTTAACAAGCTTTTCATTTTAAGCCACACTGAATTTAACTAGAAGTCATGGCTGTGTCAATTACCAGTCTGATATCGTTTTACAAAGATGACAAGAGAGTGTAGATAGGAGAGAACCACTACAAGTCAGGACACGTAAAACAGTGCAGCCTAGATGAAGGTGTGCTTACCGGTGTTGTCAGGGCTAGCATGAGGGACAAGGTTTATAGTGTCGGTGAGTAGTGATAGCAAGAGTACCGTTAACCTAGAGTTAATTTATTCACATTAATTCCCATCAACAAATCAATTTTATGTGTCACATGAAATCTTTATTAGGCAAGGCAAGGCAAGGCAAGTTTATTTATATAGCACTTATTAACACAAGGCAATTCAAAGTGCTTTACAAAAAATGAAAGACATTAAGAAAATGGCATTTAAAATCAGTCATTAAAAAGAAAAGCTAATAAAATAAACATTAAGAGAAAAAATACATGGATAAAAGTTACAGTGCAGTCTAAGATATGAATAGTTCAATTAAAAGCATCGACAAAAAGAAAAGTCTTCGGCCTGGATTTAAAAGTAGTAAGAGTTGCAGCGGACCTGCAGGTTTCTGGGAGTTTGTTCCAGATATTTGGAGCATAATATGAACGTTGCTTTACCATGTTTAGTTCTGACTCTGGAGACAGAAAGCTGACCAGTCCCTGAAGACCTGAGAGATCTGGATGGTTCATAATTTAGCAGGAGGTCAGAAATGTATTTTGGGCCTAAACCATTCAGTGCTTTATAAACAGCAGCAGTATTTTGAAATCTATTTTTTGACACACAGGAAGCCAGAGTAAAGACTTCAGAACAGGAGTGATGTGATCCACTTTCTTAGTGTTGGTAATGACTCAAGCAGCGGCGTTCTGAATCAGCTGCAGCTTTCTAATAGATGTTTTAGTGAGACCTGTGAAGACACCATTGCAGTAGTCCAGTCTACTGAAGATAAAAGCATGGACACGTTTTTCCAAATCCTGCTGTGACATTAGTCTTTTAATCCTGGATATATTCTTTAGGTGATAGTAAGCTGATTTAGTAACTGTTTTAATGTGACTGTTGAAACTCAGGTCAGAGTCCATGACTACACCTAGATTTCTGGCTTGATCTGTTGTTTTGAACATTGCAGACTGAAGCTCAGCGCTAACTTTTATACGTTCTGCCTTGGCTCCAAAAACCATTACCTCAGTTTTATCTTTGTTTAATTGGAGAAAGTTCTGACACATCCAGTCATTGATTTGTTCAATGCACTTACTCAGCGTTTGAATTGGAGCATAGTCTCCTGGTGAAATGGTTACGTACATTTGTGTGTCATCTGCATAGCTATGGTAACTTACTTTTTTGTTCTTCATTATCTGAGCCAGTGGTAGCATGTAGACAATAAAGAGAAGAAGCCCCAAGATTACAAATATTACACACCAGAAAACACAAATATCCATGAAATAAACAAACAGTAGACTATAAACANCATAATGATTGACAAAACCCACAGGGGCTGCCTGCAGTATGATAATAATAATAATAATGGGTTTAATTTATAACGGACTTCATATCTGAGTTCAGATCCTGAAGAGGATCTGAACTCAGATATGAAGTCCGTTATAAATTAAACCCATTATTATTATTATTATCATACTGCAGGCAGCCCCTGTGGGTTTTGTCAATCATTATGTATCATTTGCTAGGGTTGTGTTTTTTCATACACATTTTTATATAGTCTCTGTTGTCACCCATCATCACGTAACATGGATGACCAACAAGAGAAAGCTGGAAAAAGAAGTTTGGATAGAAACGGGTTGGTCCATTGTGCACTGCTGTACATCCTGTGCTGTCCTTGCTGTGAATGAGAGGTCATGTTCTGCCAACAGATAGTGAGCATCAATAAACACTTTGGTAGATGTCAGTAGATGAGGCGTCAATACTGTATGTTCCAGTGTCACCAACACAAACTCCTATTCAGTTATTTTTACACACATGCATAAAAGGATGCAGAGCTTCTGCAGATTTTATATCAGCTCTAGAAAATGTTCTTTTTGCTTGTGATGCAAATGTTTTGCCAGTAAGAATAAGAACTATGAATACAAAAAGAGCATACAAGACTAATTTTTTTTTTTAGCTTTCACCAGGCCAAAGATGTTTTTGAGGCAAAAAAAACAGCCGGAGTTCAAATGTTTCAATAATTGAATCTGACAACAGCTGTGTGTCTGTACTGTCGAGCTCCTGGTTTCTAATTGTTTTCATATATTTGTCCCCTCAGGAGAGGTGTATTGATCCCTGTAGATGAAACCCTCGGTTCACTTGGCCCCAGGGTCAGATGCAGAGCAACAACCGCAACGAGGGATTCAGTGTTTCAGTAGGGGACATTTCAGCAGGACGGGTCTTTGTCGTCATAGCTTGTTGAGTCTGTCCCACAGCTGCTTGTCGTTTCTCACTCTGACGTCTTGCTTCCCATTTTTTAAAGTCATTTCAATTTCAACAAGATCAGACAATAAAGTAACAATTCCAAAAACTGCTGTTGATCGGATGAATCTGAACATATAGAGGAATGTACAGAGCTGTCCAGCCGCTCTATAAATTGTGAGCTATAACCCCTTAAAGTCCAACTGTTTAAATGTTCATTTATACCTTTTTGAAGTTAATAATAATGTCAACATGATTTTTTTAAATATATTCTAAATGTGTTGTTATTAGAAGAAAGTAAAAAGGTCTTTATATAGAATGGAAAAATCTGAAATGATGTTTTGAGTCATAGCAACCTGGAGGGAAATGTAATTGAACAAATGAATGAACGTTGAATGTAGCATTTGTATGTTGTAAACATAATAATCAATTAAAAGATTGATAACACAAAGAGAGACTATGAATTACATGTAGAGCACTACAGTAGCAAACAATAAGTGATTACAGCCTGTATTAAGCTCTCTTAATACATCCACATTCATCATTCATTTCCAGTATTCTTTCTGTCTCTACCTTTTTGTGCCACATAAATAACCAAGGGAAATTAGATTTTCACATCCTAAAATACTTTCATTTCAGCAGGAATCCTAGTTGTTGCCTAGTGACATGTCTGCAAATACAGTCATCATTTTGATCAGTGTGTTGTGGTGAGTATTTCTGGATTACCATCATTCGTAGTCTTCAAATATGTTTCCAGTTGTGTTTGACACATGTGTGTGTGTGAGTCAGATATAGTATAGTAGTGTTGCTTTGGTGTAGACTTCAACAGTGACATTTGTTTGAGGTAGTGTGAGTTACAGTGTTTCCCCTAGGATGGAGTCATAGCAGCGGTGCTAAGGCACGCGGGCCCAGCAAAAGGTGAGCGCGGAGCGCGTGGAATTATTTTGCGTGTGCGAAGTGCGCCCCACCAATATGTTACTATGTGTCTGCCAGCACAAGAAAGGCTCTTGAGGCCTAGTACTAGGGATGCAAGCGATTATTCGATTATTCGAATAATCGATTAATATTCGCCAGGGCTGTCCGATTTTCGAATTTGATCATGGTCAGTTTCTGGCATCCCTACCTAGTACATACAGTGGCAATGTCTCATTTTACACTGGGGCTATGTACAATATGTATTCTAGGGTGGGTAAAGGAAAAAGGGGACAAACTGTTTCAGAGTGCATGTATTTTTTGGACATATGTTCAATAAACAAACATTTAAATTTGATAAAGGCATGTTCACTGTCAGGGTGCTGAGGTCCAGTCTGCTTACTATAAAGGCCAACACAGAGATCACACACAATCAGAGATCACATGGAAACGGAGCCCGGGGAGACATTCACACTTGTCTTATGAGGCTGTGTTATTCAGCAGAGGGAGAATAACTTCCCTTCTCTTCTGTCACAACACAGCGTACCCTAGGGAAGGGTAATGGAGTATAGAGGTGCTCAGAAAACACCTACAAGGACAGAGAATAAATAACATAAAAATAACTTACACATGTCCGGTCTCGTGAGCCACAACAAAGGCCGAGGAGAAGCCGTCTTCATGGTTGAGGGTGCAGCTCCGGACTGGGTGGCACATGCCTGTGACTGGAGCATAACCTGAAAGACATCGGGAGGAAGGATGGAGGCTATTATAAGAATGGATTGAATGAGAAAAATCTGATTGTGGTTATTTCACTGAGAATACTTTCCAAAATGTATAAAAATAGTCCTTAGGTTTGAAGTATGGGGTTCTGGAAAGTGAAGCCAATGCGGATGTGTTTTAAACTTGAATTCTATCTTTTAGCCGGGGATCAAATTGTATAGAAGTATATGAAAGAAATATTTTACTTGAGTTATTACTTCATTAAAACATTTATATTAAGTATACAGTCTCAGTTGGTAGGTTAAAGTTTTCTTCAGAACAGCATGATTCATTTTGTAAGTATGTTCCCACAAATAAATGATAGAGTAGCGTATTCTTAAGAGCGTTCAAATTTTGTGATTGACAGGATTTGTGTTTTTTTTTTTGTTCAAACTAAATATTAGAACTTAAACCTTACCAAACTATTCAGTACATCAAACATATTTGTTTTGGGATGGTAATATTTGTATTTTCTGGTTTAAACTTCCTGAGTCTGTGAAAAAACTCGCAGTGGCGAAACTGTGGCGCGCTTACACTATAGGTGCGCCGCGTTTGGGCTCAACAAAGTTGGCCTAAATAAAAAAAGTGATCTTTCAGCATGCAAGAGCAGATACTGGGAAAAATAATTATCCGTTTCATATAGCCTCCTTGTTTTGTTGACTGAAAAAGGAGCTGTTTTACGTTTCATACAATATGCATTCTGTCGTGCAAATAAGATGTAAATTAAAATAAGGAAGGAAACGTTTTACATTTGCCAGCTTTGTGATTATTAATTAAAACTGAAATTCACAATTTAGGTCTCAGACTTTTCCTGCTTGCTTTATGCATGCTGTGGCGTCAGTCGGCAAATTGCTATTGACAGATAATATGGAGGCTTCGGTTGGCAGAATAGACAAGACTAGTGTTCCACAAATAGAATAAAAACGCACTTCCTTATTCGGTGCTCTCTTTGTGCTGTTGTTTCCCCACTTTACTGACAGTTACAAACGTACTGGAGAAGCAACATAATGAATACAGACACTATCCAAATACAAACCAGGAAAAGATAGTCAGTTGGAAGATCAGCTTTTTGCACAGCACTGGAACAACACATTTGGCACAGTGCCACTAATAATGGCCTGTTTGAATCTAAATCATCGATTTTTCTGGTTTGTTTGTAGAAATGTGGATTATTCAATAGTGATTTTCTGCAGTCTGGATGAAAAAATCAATCAATAAGATGGCCATTTTATTAATGAATTACACCCTAAATGATTTCCTATTGAAGAACATGCCTATTAAGAGTCAATGACCTTAAATCAGTTCATACTCTACCACCAGGCTAGGAATCCATAATAACAGATTACATGTCACGGGATTACATAATCAGGATACAAAAAAGAGTAGCTGTATTCCCTTACAGTAACTGAAACAAATATGTAATCAGATTATTGTTACATTTCTAAAGAATTAGGAATTACTAGCAGGATTACAATGTTACAAGACATGAAAACGAAGAACCTATATGTTCTTAAAGTAGTTTCACTGTTGGTGAATGTACTACCCAAATAAGCCTATGAACGGCATGTTTTTCATATTTTTCAAATCGCTGAGCTGAGGACATATTTTTGATTCTAAATATCTGAGGGACTCTTAGTTTCTTGGTTTCTTCTTTTTTTAAGTTTAAATTATTGTGTTGTCTTACCTAATCAAAGCATTGCTATTTATTTTCTCTCTGTATCTTTTGCTTTGCATTTGATATTAAGGTAATCCAAAGTAAATTAAAGTAATCAAGTTACATTACTTTTATATTATGATACTCATATTTGGTTATAAATTACTTTTTTTTATAAAGGTAAGTAATTGTAACAAAAGTTAAAAAACTTGGGATAAAACTAAATAAATTGCAAACTATTTAAAAGGAAAAGCAATCATCTATAAAGTGTATGAAAGAGAAAGAAACTGAACAAATGGAATGAAAGAACAAATAAAACCCTGACATGGCACCAGGAGGGAAAACACTCTCACTGCCACACCAGACATAATTGACTTTTCATATATTATGGTTTTAACGAGTGCAATTTACTCTGGGAATTGGTAAGTGAACTTTTCAAAAACGGTTTTGTCCTCCTTGAATTTATAGAATGACTGAATCTCTGAAGGGAAAATGCTTGCAGTGATGTAATTGGTAGACATTGATCACTGTTCTGGGAGTCTGTAGTCTAAATTGAACTTCCTAAAACCATTTACCCTCTAATCAACCCACTGTGGGTTTACCAGAAACAAAATTAAAAACAGGATACAAAATGTTGGAAATTCAGATTTGTAAGAATAGAAGGAAGTAGTGGAAGACACAGAGAGAATGAGAATGAGGTTTATTAATAGTGTTGATGGTGATTTAAAAAAAGAAGTATGGGTGAGATAATGATGGTATTCAGAGAAACAGAGTGGAGACACAGACTGAAGGCGGACAGATTTAAAAAAACAAAAGAAGTCAAGCCACGACAAAACCCAAGCCAACAAAATGTGTCAAATATAGGAGATGACATGTTTAAATGCATATTTTAGGGAAAATAATGAAGTAAAAATGGTTTTCATTATAGGGCCATGTTTCCTTATCCGGTCCTCAGTGTTAACGCAAAGGGTCACAAAATAAATGTTGTTGTTGTTTACAAAAATGTAAATGTCCCAGAAATTGGCTTGTTTAAAAAAAAAAAGGGGTCCCTGCTCTGTCTGAAACAAATATAGTCGAGAAAATGATAGCCAGATAAAAGAGTGACGCCAGATTAAAGGCTGACAGAAGTCCATCCTTTTGAAAAGCCATAAGGGTTGTAGAAAGACAGGTGATCTTGGAAGTTAAGAAAACTGTGCAATTTTGACCACGTAAATACACTTTCTGCCACCTTTTTGCTTTAAAGCAGAGAAAATACAGAGGCTTTAAATTGGAAAACAAACACCTTGCATACCTGCAGCATGAAGAGAAAGTTTATCCCACACAAACCATTTATTGTCTATGCCCTTTTTTTTTTTATCTATCCCTGGTTGTTAAAAATATATACGTTTCTCCCTGTTCTTGTCTAATGTTTTGTCAGAAGTATAAGAGAACTATATGATCTCAGTTAGGAGAAAAGCACATTTAAAAATAGCCACAGGCTAGCCATAGGATACCGAGAGTTGATGAGTTAGACATGGACTTTTCCTATGATATAGGCTACTGATAGTGAGCATGTAGCCAACATTAGCAGATTTTGTAGCTACATGTTTAGCTCAGCGCTGAATTTCCCAAGGCTGAATATTAACAATGAACATTACAACTATCCCAGTACATATATACAAATCCATGTATTGTAAAATGTGTGGATGATAACTTTGTTATGTCGCCGTTATGTCATTTAGATTTACAGAAATGTAATAAGAGTATATCAGACATTGTTTTAACTCAGGGGAGGGGGGGAAGCAACCTAGATGCAAATCAGAACATTTCAAAATAAAGCACTGCTCTATGGCTGCTGAAGTTGACCCCGAATTGACACATCATCTGAAAGGGAATGTATTTTTTGATAAATTAATACACTTCTCAAAATGAAGCTTCTCCAGTGGTTTACATCAGTATACAGTATATGGTAGTTGTTGGACATTTCCTACTTACATTCTCTTAAGCCACAGTTGAATTATTTCGTTGTGATTATCTATTCAAAGTATTTTCACTGACCTCAATCTTTTTAGGATAAGACATTTGATCATCTCATGCTAGGGGAGTTTATATTCATCCAAGCAAGTGTAGAAAATAATAATGAGT
Source organism: Notothenia coriiceps (assembly GCF_000735185.1). Taxonomy (NCBI): domain Eukaryota; kingdom Metazoa; phylum Chordata; class Actinopteri; order Perciformes; family Nototheniidae; genus Notothenia; species Notothenia coriiceps. The sequence continues at coordinate 795 of NW_011342639.1, read as the reverse complement.
AGACCCTTGAAGCCTTAACATTTGAAATTACTTGGGACTTTGAAACTTTACACAAATATGGCGTTATATTTGTGCCTCTATCCTGAGCACGCTATGAAACATGTTAAGCATAGAAAATGCTATTGAGCGTGCACTTGAAAAATTTTGAGCACAGACACATATATTTTCTCTCATAAAACTTCTGCTCCGTGCGCAAGCAGACCGCTGCACGCGCTCTCTCTCCCTCGCTCGCTCGACCTCTCCACCCTGTGCGCGCTCAGCTTTGCCTGCGCTCGCTCAAGTTGTCATAGCGTTACAAATGTGCCACAAAACCAACCAATCGGAGAACTCGAGAAGGTCAATTCTTATTGGCTGGTCGTCTCTAATCATATCTTCTATCTGAGATGAGAGAGGGATTTTCGGTTGTGTTGACGTTCTTATTACACATCCATCGTTGACAGGACATGACAGACTCGAATGAAGAGAATAGTACGCCACAGTGTCAGGTGAGTTATACATTTCTAGTTTTCTGATATCACGTTATTGTTTGCAATGCCTGAGTTTGCTAGCCGGCAACATAGCTATAGGGGTAGTTTAAGCAAACAGCTAACAAACCGTAGCCTACATTTACAGTACATGAACCCTTCTGAGGTATTGATTACTTGCTGTAAGCATTAGAGGTGGCAGAATGACAAAACATGTTTCTCTCTCTATCAGAATTTTGGGTTGACCAGAACCTGGACCAACTTCTGTTTCCTGTTCTACAATGGGCATAGAGCTTGCGTTAATTTCAACCGGACAACCAAACAGATTAGG
>NW_011342638.1:0-7686 GCF_000735185.1 Notothenia coriiceps | reverse complement strand
ATTTAAAAAGCGATTTTGGTCGAGCCAAAGTGCTGTACATGTAATAAAAACACATTACTACAATCACAATAATAGACAATAAATTACAACAGATATATAGAAAACACAGGGAAAAGTCAGGAGTCATGCTCCGCTCTGACTAAAAGGCCAGGGAGAAGAAGTGTGTTTTAGGAGTAGATTCAAAAACCCCTAGGGTCTGGACCGACCTCACATGGAGGGGCAGAGTGTTCCAGAGCCTAGGGCCAGCTGCTGCGAAGGCTCGGTGACCCCGGGTTTTGAGCCTGGTCTTGGGCACTACCAGCAGCAGCTGGTCAGCCGACCTTAAAGCTCTGGTGGGTGTATGGAGGAGTTCAGCTATATAGGCAGGAGCCAGCCCATTTAGTGCTTTAAAAACAAATAAAAGGATTTTAAAATCAATTGGGAACCGAATTGGAAGCCAGGGTAGTGAGGCCAGAATTGGGGTGATGTGGTCACGCTTTTTGTGGCCAGTCAGAAGACGTGCAGCTGCGTTTTGGACTAGCTGCAGGCGTTTAATTGAGGCCTGGTCCATACCCACATACAGAGCGTTGCAGTAATCCAGTCTTGAGGTTACGAAGGCATTAATAACCCTTTCTAAGTTTTTAAAAGATAAATACAACTTGGTTTTGGCCAATAGTCTTATTTAAAAAAAGCAGGATTTGACTACGGTGCTGACCTGCTTGTCAAATTGAAAAGTGCTAGTGAAGGTCACTCCAAGGTTCATGACAGAGGGGAGGGTGTTTTTATTGAGAGAGCCCAGAATATCAACCGAAGAGGCTGGAGGTTGGGGTCCAAAAAAGATGACCTCAGTCTTGCTCTCGTTGAGGTTGAGAACGTTTTTGCTCAGCCAGGATTTTATCTCTGTTAAGCAGTCCATCAACTGCTGTAGTGAGTCTTTGACATTTGCTTTGCAAATAGATCTGTACATTGTCGGCATAGCAGTGGAAGGGAATATTGTGTTTTGTGAGAATTGAACCTAGGGGCAGTATGTACAGTAAAAAGAGGATGGGGCCCGGAATAGAGCCTTGGGGAACCCCACAGGTAAGAGGGGCTTTGGCAGAGGAGAAGGCACCTAGCTGCACTGAGAAGCTACGGTCTGACACAAGACTTTAGTCGAGCTACAAAAATGTCTTAGGATCTAGACTAACCTATACAAATCTTAATTGAATCAATGATAAATCGTGAAATTGGAAGTTTAAATATTGCATGTTCTCAGCATTTCTTTTACAGGCAGAATTGCTGCTTCAGTTAATATTTCATTCTCAGTATCTTCTTGTGGCTCCAAATTTGGCGATGGCCCTGCTTCTGTATAACACTGCTCCTCAGGTTCACGCTTTGTCTTAGCGCTTAGCATCACAGATCTAATTGACGTAACAGGTGATAGCAGCGCCAGTGTCAGCCCATGTGTCCGAGCCAGTCAGCAGCAGAGGGAGGAGGAGAAGGGAAGAGGGAGGAGGAGGAGGAAGGAGGTGGGATTGGCTCAGTGTTGTAATCCCATCGGACCGCTGACGAGATACAAGAAGGTGGAGGGTGGAAAGATTTACAGAGGCATTAACCAGCGATAAAAACTAATCAGTGCAGTGAAGCTTGCACAAACACACACTCTCACACACATGCACAAACACACACTAAAGTGTACAGACACACAAGAAAGAAATAAACCATTTATACTGTGACAAATTGTCACACATAGGGAGACATGTTTTCTAACAGAGTAATCCAGTGATTTAGTATTGAAATTCCATACATTTGAAGGAGCGTCAAAGTCAAAAGCAGGAGGGGTGACAGCCTGACTTTTACTCCCTTGTTAGCGACAAGTAAAACTGGATCTTGCCTTTCAACCATGACAAGTGAACTGATCTCTGCTCCTTTAATCCTTAACAGGGATGGAGTTATTGGATTTGCCGAAAACAAAGCAGGAGTAAACTGGTTGAGCTTTGTTGTAAGCCCTACTATTCCACTGATCAGCAGTTGTTTAAATAGCAAGAAAACTTCTTTATTTGTATGTATTGCCAAGGATGGGTAGTCGGAAATTACGGAGAGATGACATCACACGTTTGGTCTTTTTTAAAGGGGCTCATTTTTAGGTTCATATTTGTATTTTGTGTCTCTACTGTGACATTTTTACCTGCTTTAATATTCAAAAAAGCTCTTTATTTGTCTCATACTGCCTGTGCTGCAGCACCTCTTTTCACCCTCTGTCTGAAACCAGAGCCCAGTCTGCTCTGATTGGTTAGCTGGCCGGCTCTGTTGTGATTAATGAACAGTTTAGAGATGTCCCACCCCTTAATCACGTACAATGAGTTGGAGCGCTATGCAAAATAAGCGCAACAAAGTAGTCCAGTCGAGATAAGCTCTTTTTTGAGACATTTGTTATTGATAAATGCTTTTAAGAACTATAAATAATTCTCTCAACTCTTTCCTCGTTGTTTTTCATTCTCTGCAGGATTGAGGAAGAGTTGGGCGACCAGGCTCGCTTCGCAGGCCATAACTTCAGGAACCCCAGCGCCCTGTGAAACTGACAGACAGGAATGACTCACACACACACACACACACACACACACACACACACACACACACACACACACACACACACACACACACACACACACACACACACACACAGACGCGCGCGTACACAAGCACACACACCCAACTAACATTGAGCCATGTACAATGAAAGATCATGAAGATTCATGAAAACACATGAGCAAAAGAGACAAGCAAAAAAAAAAAACCCATAAAATGAATTATGCACTGGACTTTGGATAGTTAAGGATGGGATGTGTATGCATACACTCATAGAGTAAGCAGATTAAACAAACGCTCACGCACATGCAGGGGAATACCATAGAAATATCTAATTTATAAGCCAGACATGCACTGTTACTGTAGTTTTAAAGGAATAGTTCATGTACAGCCAGAGGATAGACCTAAAGATTATTGTTGTAAAAACAGAGAGATAAATAAGTAGAAATACAATAAGTAGAAATATAATAGAACTATGTAGACTGAAACGCAACTGAAAGAGATGAAGAAAATACAACTTTCAGCACCAAAAGAGGACGATGCACCCGCAGAAAGAAACAGCAGTTTCAGGGACTGAGTGAAAAAAGAAGAAAACTACACAAACACAAGAACACTTACACACTCAGCTGCGTCACACTCTCACCTGGACACTGAAGTACCTGCACTCCACCCACTTCTGTCCTCATCCCCTCTTTGTCTCCTTTTTCTCCTCGTCGTGTCTGTATCTCAGTTTCTAAATCCCTCTTTTTCTTCCCTTTCTGATGTGATTCTGATTATTTGTCTTTATGCTTGAAATCCCGACTTTGTCCTAAAGAACAAGAAAAGAAAATCTAAACCCCTGAATCCCTTCGTTCCTTCTGTTTTTCCTGAATGTCTATAGAATAGATGTGTTGAAAAACAAGAAAGAAAATTTAAAAAAAGAACGCTTGTCATTAAAAATAATGTGAAAATATGTTAAATAAAAGATGGTAATTTACAATTTCAATCACTGTTTTAAGGTTTTTGTCTTTCTTTGTGTCTGTGTTGCTTATTCAGCTCACTCTTTTGTGACTTTTAGCTATCTGAAATAGCAGAGATGCGTACACAATCACATGAACCTTCCTTTATTTATTTGAACAGAATGCACACAATTTCTTAAAGAGGCAAATGTTCAGGTTCATATTAGTATTTTTTGCCCCTACTGCGACATGTTTACATGCTTTAATGTTCAAAAAGGTCTTTATTTTTTTCCAGACCATTAACATGCACAAAAACCTACACTAACTACAGGAAAAGGAAAACTCCAGAAAGCATAATAAGCAGAGCAAACAATGCAAAACAAGGTAACATATGTTCGTGTTTCACATTTTATTAATTTATTATTCCTGTTCCTATGATAAACACGGAACACAAAGGGTTAAACATACAACAGCACTGTGCAGTGATTACTACATCAATCTTTTGTGCCTATTGGTAACAACTTCACAATAAAAGTCTTGACTACTCAAAGCTGAGTACTCGATTTTCAGGTTTATATTATATATCTATATAGTATATAGATATATAAACAGTACAGTCTGTGAAAAGCTTTTATTGTCAAGGGCCCTGAAGTAACAGTTAGTGCATATGGGTGAGAGTGCATCGTTAATACAACATTTAAACAGAGTTTAAGACACAATTGAGAACATCAAAATACTCCGGGGCAATACATTAAAGAGGAAAATACAACATATGACAACCAAGGACCACAAAATATAAAGATATTTACTTTAAATTAATTCTATACCTCTTTCATAACATATATTTAGCAAAATAAAACTTTATTTTCGGACCTGCTGATCATTCAGCCCAGTTTACAGAGACATGTTGTCAATCTGAAGGGCTGGCTGATGGAGCCAAAGCTGCGTCCGTTAAGCACGTGCATTGATGATTTCAATAAACTCTGGTTTCAGAGAGGCTCCACCCACCAGGAAGCCGTCCACGTCGTTCTGTGACGCCAGCTCTATGCAGTTACCTGCCGTTACTGAACCTGGTGGACACAGAGGGAGAAACAAAGGGGATTATGTGGGAAATTATCAAATTAGCAAGGGTGCCACCTTCTGTGCAAAACATGAGAAAACAATAGTTCCACTAAATTAATTGAGTACTTTGTCATTTACATGGAACCACCCGTCTGTGTGTGAAGGCCTTTAAGACCCCATTTACACACAAACTCAAACGCATACGAAACGCAAACTAACCGAATACGATATCAAAAAAGTTTTCCGTTCACACCAGACCGCTCGGGAGCTGGAACTGTAAGTGGCGCTGTACTTCCGCACGAGACCGCTGGAGACGCTGTAGTACATATGCCGGGCCTGTAAGTGGCGCTGTACTTTCGCCACAAAATACACCAAAAGCAGGTTGCCCTTTTGTTTATGCCCCACGGTGGATTTAGCTAAATGTAGTTCATGTAATTCTCCATGTCAACTTAGCTACTGACAGTAGCTACTGACCATGCTACAGCAGTGAGCAGCAAGAGCCCAGTCTGCTCTAATTGGTTAGCTGGCCGGCTCTGTTGTGATTGGTCAACTTAGTCAAGCTTAGAGATGTCCCTCCTCTTAACCTATCACATCAAATGTGTTAGAAAAGCTAGCCAATAGAAGCGCAAGTATCACGTAGTGATTTCACTTTGTTAAAGTGGACCTATCATGCTATATTTGAATAATATAGTGTAGGACCATACCTGTATAAGGCATATTTATACTTTATATTTTTCAAAATACCAAACAGATCACGCATTTTAGCTATTCCTCATTTCGCTCAATTTAACACTGTCTTTGATGGGCTGATTCTGTGAGAACAGCACCATCTACAGGCCTGGCATATCTACTACAGCGTCTCCAGCGCTTTCGAACGGCAATGTCCGTGGCTGTCTCCTCCTGATTGGTGGAGTTGGCCCAATAGCCGTAGCACCACTTCTGTGACGTCATAGAAGTGTTCAAATCTGGATCAGTCTGTATCAGATCTGTTGCAGCCCCTTTTTAAGAGATTTGGGTATGGAGGAAAATAGAGAGGGTTGTGTTTTCTGACACTTGGTGAGTTCCCTGGAACACCGGGGACACATATTCATGTATAAAAGAGGTACAAAAGTGCATTTTGCATGATAGGTCACCTTTAAAGAAGTAACATAGGACTACAATCAAGTTGTTTCACACTACAGGAAAAGGGAAAAAATATGAAAACTTTGAGACCGGAAATACTGTTTTCACCCCGTGAGGGTTGACGCCAACTTTACATGGACGCTGCGGAAAGACTTATTATACTACACGTTCTCCTGCCGAGACCTCAAATCATCTTCGTAATATCTATCAAACTGTAGATCCAACACATCCACTGGACGTAGATTCTAAAAGTACAAAATACACTTCTCGCTAGAAATCGAATCAAAAAGCATTTTAATTGCCGAACTATTCTACAATTTAGGATTTTCCAGAGAGGGTTATTTGTGAATAAACGACCCTCCGGAGCGTTTGCAATCAATGGGAGCATGTTGTTTCTTACACGACCACTAGAGGTGCTACACTTTAAAACATGACTATGGGTCGTAATAAGCTGCTGAACAATCGACCTATATGGTCGTTTTTTGTAGGAGGACAGGCTGGCAAATACACACATCGCTAAGACCATCCAAACAGGGCCTAGGTTAAACTGACATAAACAAAAAAGAATATTACTGACCTCCGTAGATGATGCGCACAGAGTCGGCCACGTCGTCTGACACGTTGGATCTGAGCCACGCCCTCAACTTCTCATGGACCTCCTGAGCCTGGACACACATACCACACAAAATTGCACATTCAAATGTGAACCTTAGACAAGGAAATTACAGTTGAATTCCTGTTTAACGGAACAAATTTTACCAAAATCTAAAACCTTTAATTAATTAACCTTCATTATTCCAGTTTGTTTATCTGGAACATGGACAACTTTTAGTTTTTACATAAATATTAATTCCATAAGAAATCAAAGATATTTTGTTGGAGCTCAGCTGACACTGGCTAAATGTCAGCCCTCAGATGTGAGTATACAGTATTGGGGTTTGTTGTGAAAAAAATAACTGGCGATCAGTTTGAATAATAGCATTTTTATTTTTTAAATGGCCAGAATGAATTAGAAAACAATAAAAAAATAACCTGTTCAGGTGAGGCTGTCTTGCCTGTCCCAATGGCCCACACAGGTTCATACGCCAGCACCACTTTACCCCAATCGCTCACATTCTCTGGAAAACAGAAACCAATATTTTAAGTATTTCCTGATATTTAACATGAGTATGCAGCCATGCTAACTGAGGTAAAATACCCAAAAACACTGAGCCATCTTACACAGAACAGAAGATAATGCTTGTACTGAACAGCTGAATATTCTGAAGCCTATTCAGAGTTGTTTCCCAGTCCCCATTTTCAGAAGGGAAACAATGTAACACAAACAAGGTACATATATTTCAAAATAAGACACATCCTAAAGGCAAAGCAGCGCAGCAAACATTCATCAATCCTTTAACTTGTTTTCTGTGGGAGAAAATCTCACATTACCAGAGGAACAAGACAAATGTGTCTCAAGATATTCCTCTAACAGCAGAGACTACTGACCTACTGTATTTGCATTTTAAATCAGCGTGTAGCCCACTTTGACTGCAGAAGTAGGCTGCATGAAGATAGAGAGCTGACCAGGGAAAGATCATCAATAAGATACTATAAATCGGTCGTAAGAACCTATATGCAGACACGTGAGGATTATGTGGACCAGCCACAAAATTGACATTATTTATGGTCAATGTTCAGCAATGCCTTGGAAACAAACATAAGGGTAAATAATAAATCAGTTAATTCTATCCGTAGAGGCAAATCAGCAGGCAAATAGTTACAGCAGAAAAAAAAATCCAAAGGAACAACAATGTAATATTGCATACAAATAAATGATAATAATGTCCACTAGTATGCATGAAAAAAAAAAGTAATGACATAAAAGAAAGTGCCAAGAGAAAAAAAAAAGAGATACTCAAATGTTATTGTAAATTAATTAACATGTTTGTTATTTGCATTTATAAGCGTTTGACATATACCTTTTTGCTTATAGAAAGTCTGTTGTATATGTTCATTCTTATTTATTAAATTTTTT
>NW_011342637.1:5178-7622 GCF_000735185.1 Notothenia coriiceps | reverse complement strand
CTGGTCTTACTGCAGAAAAAATATAAAGACTTTCAGCCGTCAGGGTCAATATTAGGGATGCCAGCGATTATTCGATTTTTCGAATATTCGTTACAGTCTCCATAATCGAAAATAAAAAAATTTAATTCGATTTTATTTATATATTTTTTTATTATTATTTATGTTTTTCTTTTTTTTCCTGGCTTAGTTTCAACCAAAATATAGATTAATGCTAATAATAGTAATAGTATTAATAATTATAAGTGGCCATTGGTCACACCACCAGTTTGTTTTACTGTAAACTTGGAGGAAGCCAGCAGCAGTCTGCGCTGCGCTGCGCTGCGCTGCTACACACCGACCCCCCCGTTTTTTGTGTAGCTGTGTCTTTAGTTGTAAAATTATGTGCGCCAGTTTCCACGCTGCGAGGCTCCGGCGCTAACAGTTCATGAGCGTGCTCCACTAGCACCCGGATATGAGGCGCTGTTATTAAAGAGTTGGAGAGAGAGAGTCCTCTCCTGTCAGACTGAGAGGCTGATAACTACAGCTCAGTGAGGTGAAGGACTCTGAGAGGTGGAGGGAGAGGCTGATAACTACAGCTCAGTGAGGTGAAGGACTCTCTGAGAGTTGGAGGAGAGTCCTCTCCTGTCAGACTGAGAGGCTGATAACTACAGCTCAGTGAGATAAAGGACTCTCTGAGGGTTTAGATAGTTCACTTTAGTCTAAGTAGTGGCTCTCAAACGGTTTGCTCATCATTTATGTAAATAATGATTTCCAAGGCACACCTTTATATGATCATTATAGTTATAAAAAACAAGAGAATAACAGGTATGAAATAATTCCAACTCATACTATAGGACAGTAACACAAAAATACAGTTTAAAAGGGGAGTGATTTGTAAAATATGCATAAAGAAAAAGTCAATCTGTTTACAGTTCTGTTTCACATGGGTGTTGATGAGAGATGTATCCATAGATTTAGTCCCTAACTTTGCTCTCAAAGTGCTGCAGATTGCTGCTTTTAACTTCAACATTTAAAAAGAATCTTCTTGATGCAGTTCATTTATCTGGCGATTACATTTACCTCCCAAAATCACAAAGTGGTGTCAATTTGTGGAGATTATCTTGCGGAACAAAACCTGAAAGTATCATAATCGTGTTTTTGCCAAAAGATGTAACAGTTTAATTTCTGTAATATTTCAAAATCCAATGGAGAAATCCTGTCGAGGAAGCCCTTGGGATGATAGAAACGTCCTGGTCGCTTTACAGAGAAACGTCATCAATGCACCACTCTATATCAAAAGTTTGAAGAAGTTACCTGTGACAGGTATTTGTAACTAGTCATTCATTTTATAGTACAAAACGATCAATTTTAAAGATGCAATTAATTTGTTAAGTAATAGTCAAAGTAGAAGAAAATATGAAAACAAAGCATTTGTCTTGGTTTAAGAAAAGCTACATTTTTGGAGGTACAATATTTTTAAAACAGTTCAGTCATACAGTCCTGTCCAATCACTCATACACAAGCACACACATCATGTTCTCAGCACACAATATGTTTCAGCTGCACGTGTGAACAAACAGAGAGCAAACAGTTCATCTTACAAACTCATGTGAAGTAGCAGACAGGTGAGAGGACCCTGCTGCAGCACAGTATCCTGGGTAATCTACAGTACAGTCACTGTGGCTGGAGTGTAGGTGTGAACATATGTGGAGATAATATATGAGAATGTCCTCTTTCAACAGGGGTCATCAAACTGAGAGACCATAGAAGGATACACAAGCGGCATACACTGTATTCATCATGTCCAGTGTCTGGCCTCTACACACACAGCCTGCAGGGGCGAGAGAGACTGAAGAATGATGGATGACTGAAAAACTGCTGCTCAAAAATCGGCCACATTTTCCATTAAAACATGCCAAGCTGTCAACAGTTTTAGTCTGATGTATTAGTTTATTGGTTTCCAACTGCTATGAACTTATAAATGTGATTAATCTAACATTAAACTGTGTGTTGATACTAATCAGATTATGTCAGCAGATGATTGACAGTTAGCTAACAGCAGACGTGCAGTAGGAGGCCTTCTAATTTAAATTAGGAGTAATTTCACTGTAAGAGCCTCTCAACACAAACAGTCAATTGAAAGGCTGCTCAAAGTATTGAGGGTAACAGGACATGTAGAGACATACATACACACTAGGGCTGCACGATATTGAAAAAAACTGACATTGCGATATATATTTTTTTCCCCTGCGATATATATTGCGTTTTTTTTAACTATATTTAACCGGATGAAGGATTTTAGTCACGGACGTCTGGATCTTAACTGGTAGACTCATCATACCTTAACTCATGATCTAACATGTCATCCTAATACATGTTGCTTAGCCTCAAATAAGGGGGTTCATCTGTGAATGAAGAAGAGAAGAACCTTTTTGTATCCAAAATACTTCCAGATGGCAGATGTT
>NW_011342637.1:0-5165 GCF_000735185.1 Notothenia coriiceps | reverse complement strand
CTAAATGACTCTAACCCAGACGTCTCTCTTGAAAGGCGGCGCTGAAGGTTGACAGGACAATAGTCGGACGTCGGTCCTCCTCTTTAGTCGTCTCGACGGACGGGTGACTCTCTCTCGACACACACACACACGACACACAACACACGACACACACACACACACACACACACACACACACACACACAACCTACACCACACACCAACACACCACACACACACACACACACACACACACCACACACACGGACACACACACACACACCACGACACACACACGAGCACACACACACACCACACAACACACACACCACACCCTTCCAGTCACCTACCAATTAAACCTGTAGTGACCAGTATGGTCGAGACCCGACCGACGACCCATAAGTCTGCAGGTGTTACAGGTCCTTCTTCGAACTCTTTAGGGGGCTTTATATAGCCCAACATCACAAATGTTACATTTGTCTCAGTGGACTTCACAGTTTATACAGAATATCAGTATGACAATACTGAACCCTCTGTCCTAAGACCCTCACATCGTACAAGGAAAAACTTCCGGAGAAATCCCACAGTTTAAAGGGGAAAATGGGAGAAACCTCAGGGAGAGCAACAGAGGAGGGATCCCTCTCCGAGGACGGACAGAAGTGCAATAGATGCTGTGTGTAAATTGAAAAGATAATACATTTACAACATAGGTAGACCAAATGTTTGGAAATGCATGTGTCTATAATAATAAGATGAATCCACGAGGATATCCATCCAGGACTCAGGATCCAGGACCTCAGCAACAGGCACAGCCACGACTCTGGATCCCGGCGGATATAGACACCAAAAAGAAATGTTGGGAAGCTGGGTTATTTGGAACATGAGAGTACACAGGTACAGACAGAGAGAAGGAAGAAGTAAGGTGTCCCCCGACAATCTAAGCCTATAGCAGCACAACTAGGGGCTGAATCTAATCAGCCCTAAATATAAGCTTTATCAAAAAGGAAGGTCTTAAGCGCACTCTTAAAAACGGATAGGGTGTCTGCCACCCGAACACAAACTGGAAGCTGATTCCACAAATGTGGAGCTTGATAAGAGAAGGCACTGTCTCCCATTGTACTTTTAAAAACTCTAGGAACAACCAACATCCCTGCATTCTTGGAACGCAATGCCCTAGTAGGATTGCCAAAGGCATCAAGAGCTGCCGGCCGGCAAATTGGTGCTGTGGGAACTAGGGCTGCACGATATTGAAAAAAACTGACATTGCGATATATTTTCCCCCTGCGATATATATTGCGGTTTTTGTAACTATATTTAACCAGATGAAGGATTTTAGTCACGGACGTCTGGATCTTAACTGGTTGACTCATCATACCTTAAGTCATGATCTAACATGTCATGGTAATACATGTTGCTTACCCTCAAATAAGGGGGCACATCTGTGAATGAAGAAGAGAAGAACCATTTTGTATCCAAAATAGTTCCAGATAGCAGATGTTACTTTTCTTTTTGGAAGTAAATCTTCATTCTTGCCGGTATTGTCCTCCTGTGCCTCGCTCATTTTTTACCGGTGTTTTGATGGTCTGCAAACTAGCGGGGCGGGGCCTGCTGTGATCTGATCGAGAATGATTGTGATTGGTTTGCTGTGCATGCAGAGCCTGCATGTCACTCACTCAAGTACCCCTGACATGAGAGCCGCGCAAGTTTTCCTTTTGTAGCAAGCAGCAAAATAATTGTAACATGACGTGTTTGAGTTAATGTACCTACTTAATATCACACATCCTAAAAAAAAAAAAGGAAAAAACAAAACATTATAAAAGGTTAATAAAATCGCACATCCCTGCGATGTGAATATCGCGCATGCGTATATCGCGTATATCGTTCATCGTTATAAGGGTATATAAAATCCTTTTTTTTTTTTTTTTACAGTACACAGGTCAGTGATGCCAAGGCATGACAGGTCAGATTTCTGAGCATCCTTTGACCATGTTTAACGCTTTAGCATATCCACTCCCCTTTTTTGACATGTCTTCAAAGTCATTGTCATAATCCGTTTTCATCCAAATGTTCAGTAATAGAATTGTATTTCCCAGGAAACATTGGGACATTATTGTGAAGATGATAGAATGTCTTGATGTGGTCTCTCTTTGTTTTAAGCAGATGGCCACTCCATTCAGGATTTCATTTTGATATCTTTAACAAACCACCTGACTCTCCAGGGGTTGTGAGGAACAGGAAAAAGTCATGCCTGAATTAATAGAGGGTTTTGCTTTGACTAAGGATGAACTGCAGGCAGCATCCCTGATTGCTTTTGCACATGACTAATGGAGAGTGAACCATCTGAAAGGCCAGGTCTCCCTGTGCATTCCTACCCTCAGCTCCCAGATCAGCTGTGTCTCAAACCCACATCCTGGGCCTGAATTGTGTAGCAGCTGCCAGCTCAAAGTTACTTGCCATAGAATCAGTTTTTACAAGACGGCAGTTAAAATGTAATTTTGATGTAACGCTGGTCAGATCAAACGTTTTCTTTTTAGATGCCAAGGGACCTTGTTGATCCAATCTGCAATGTGTACAGTTCAATATTTCTGGAGAGTAATGAAGGCCAAGTATGGATAATACATATAGTTGATCCATCAGATTGTAAATCAAATAATATCAGGTATAGTCAGTCAATTTCTTTTCTTTCTTCTCAAGTGACCATGAAGGTTTTACAACTCTACAAGGTGCTTTACTCTCGAGGTTGCTCAGAAAGGTTTGACCTGAGATGGAGCTGCTGCATCAGCCGTCAGTAAACCAGAGCCACACTATGACTGGTTAACAGGCTACAATAGCCTCCTTTCTTTCTGTGTTTCCTGGCACCATGACTGTCCATGTGATCATTTAGAAGATGAAGGATGAAGTAAAAATAAGATTTCTGTGCATTTCATTTGCTGTCTTCTATTATAATGGCCTTTTTGAGCCCAGTTTTCCATGGCAGACCACGCAACACATTACTCTGAGGAACTTCTCTGGCTGGAAAGCAGGCACTAAGAGAGTCTGTTTTCTAGTTCTTGCATGGCGTACTTGCCGTGTCGCTGGTCTTGCTGCTCACTCTAGAAGTGCTGGGCTAAAAGCAAAAACTAGCTTCATAAAATAATACTTAGCTTGCCAACAAAGGAAACAGATTTTGACTAATCAGCTAAACACTTCTTGGTTTTACAACTACCTAATTGTTCATTCCAACATTTGAACAATGTGGACACTTTTATCACTTGCTGGATCAGGTGACTAAATCTGGCTGAACATGCAAACATTTAAATATCCAAGTCTGAAAAACAGGAACAAGTGTGTAAAAGCATCCTTGTATCCTGCAGAGCCAAGTGCTGTCGGCTAACCAGCCCCTGCCTCCCAAGAGCTGAAAGGAAAGCAGGGACTTTGAGAGAGTCTGTGAACAGTGAGGAGTGATTGGCAGCAGCATTCATTTCCTTCATGCCGCTCTCCAAGGACCCCAAGGTTGAAAAGGGGAGCCCCCGCTTTCACCTCTTTGTCTGAGGGCTGCTGCACTCACACAAAGCTGGGTGGTTGCTTTACAGCTGCTTCAACCACCCATTTTATAAATATATACATATAAATTGTTGCCCTTGTGTTAAAATAATATTGGCATTTGTAATGTACAATCATGTTTTGAGTTGTACTTACATTCATTTGAGACCATTGCCATGCTTCAGTTACATTGATTTAGTGTAGCTGTTATTGTTGTGGAAATGAAGGAATAAGAAAAGCAGTAGCTGTTGAAGTCAGGTATTTTTTCAAGTCTTAATTTAGTTAGGAAACACACATTTTTTAACAAAAAATAAACACAAATATTTGACCTTGCACACACAACCCAGGCTTTCACAGAACTCACAAAGCTGCCCATGTAAAACAACATCCAAAAATACACGAGTGGGATGTTGTGAGACCTCCGAAATGACCTGCAAGCCTCTAACTGCTGATCATTTTTCAGTCAACCATTTGATATGTGTTGAGTAAACTAAGGAGCCCCTTTAAGCAACAAATGGCCATCACAGAGCTTCTTATAACGGGACACAGTCCTGCTCAGATTCCTCTCCCTGCCTTCATCCTCGGCTGCCCTCGGGCCACTTGGTGGAATAAAAGAGGGAAAGTGATGTATGTTTTCTTTGAAGCGAATCAAAGCAAACCACAGAGATTGTGACTTAATGTGTGTTTTTTGTCTAGATGCTCTCAGGTGCAACCAGTGCAGCCTGAACTGTACAAGCTTTAGTTGTATCGTTGGTTGTGCTTTACAGAGACATACTACATGTTATTCGTCATTATGTATACACTTATCTCTTTTTTGTACGCTTTGATAATGAAGCATTTTTTTCCTGATTGCTCGAGGTAACATAAACTAAAGCTTGTTTATGCCTAACCTTTCCTTTTGGAGAGAAAGGTGTTCTGCTGCCACTGGAAAGATAAAAAGCAGTGGTGGTGTCTCCATCCAAATTAAGCACATGTTTTAATAGTATTTCATTTAAATCAGTTAAAATTACTTTTTTTTTGACAAACCAGAAAAGCTTTATCCAGATGCATGCTGTTTATTCTTAGACTGTGTTAGGTGTTAACCACACCTTAATGGTTATTTTAGGACAACTCAAATGACATACATTACATTTAGCTGACACTTTTATCCAAAGCGACTTACAATAAGTGCGTTCGACCAACAAGATACAAACTTGAAGAAAACAGAATCATATAAGTACATCAGGTTTCATAGAGCTAAAACATTTCAAGTGCTACTCAACTGGCTTTAGATAAGCCAGTCCTTTATTAGTATATAAGTGCTTTGTTAGTAATTATAAAACGGACAAGTCAAATCAAGCAATCTGATTGGTTCTTAGACGTGATACACTGAGCGTATACCACGGGTAGAATTGTAAGTTACTTTTCACAACAAGTCAGTATCCCCCCGCGTCTGAGAAAAACAGTATACCGTTGGGCTGATACTGGAACAAGAAAGCAGCGGAGAAATAACGGGGCAGAAGCCCTCCTTTTTGACGCAGCGGTCCAGACATAGACATCAAACGGCAAAACATATTCAGTGTGCAGTTCCTTTGGCATTAGGGCAGGGATATCTAGATACTTTTGAAGGTTTAACATAATGAATTGTGCTACTTTTAAAGCAAGCAACGATGTTTTCAAATCTG
>NW_011342636.1:0-4734 GCF_000735185.1 Notothenia coriiceps | reverse complement strand
TCCTGCTGATGTTCAATTCACCACAAAAAACACTGGACGCTGCACTAGGTCAGAAACCAGAGGAGACTGTGAAGTCCACCATAGACGGACCACTTTTGGACAAAATGTCCTTTCCATAAAAGGCAGCTGGAATAGCCTCCCAACTGAGATACGGGATTGACCCACTCTCAATAGTTTTAAAAGTAAACTCAACTAATCATCACTAAATGCACTTTAATACAGGGGTATCTTCTCTTGCACTTTATGTATTGATACTGCCATTTTGTATTACCATGTTCTAAATACTTGAGTATTCTCTTGCATTTTATGTATTTGTAATGCTATGTTTGTAATTTTCTTAATGTTTTATGTGGAGACTGCGGATGGAAAGTAGGCATATTTCATGTTTTAAGTGTTCATTAATGTGCAATGTCCCTGCCAAATAAACGAATAAATAAATACAAATAAATCAGTAGTCTTTAGTTAGTCACCTCTTTATCTGTATTGGTTCTTTTCCTGCTCTGGTTCTTCTTGTTGTTCTTGCGTTTTTTTCCTGGTAGGTTTTTCTTGGAGGCTTCTGGCTCTTCATCGCCCTTAAGGGCAGTCTGGAACACAGATCAAAAGAAAACAAATGAGCGGCAAAACTAAAAACATGTCCCTTTAACTTACACATACATTGCAAAGCACCTGTTTTACCTTGAATGATGTGACTGCCTTGTCATAAGCCTTTATCAATGCTGTGTCATCCCATATATCAGAATCATCACTCTGGAAATAAGAACAGATTTATAGCATGAAAAGATTATATAGATGAAAAGATTCATGTTCTTACACACATTTCACATTCAATGCATAACAAGACAGATAACATGCAAAAGGATTGTGGGCTCTTTTGTGATTGTTATGCTTTTTTTTTTTTTACTTACAGTAACACTTTAACAGAGTAGCTATTTTATTTAGTCATCCTGACATTGGACCTGTATGGTTTAGCTTTGCATCACTGCATTTTGGAAAGGATGCTACAATAAGTGCAACATAAACGAGCAGCTAAAGCTAGCTCACGTGAAGTCTGTCCAATACAATATATTACAATTGGGAAACATTTCGACAAATGAAACACTTCAGATACTCTATGGATATTTAGTTTTATTGTTTCTGTATCTTTTCCTCTTTGTTACCAACTAAACCGAGCTAGTTTGTAGCTTAGCTTCCAAGCTCAACAACTCTCCAAATCTACAGCAGCCTTCAAAGCATCGCACGTGTTGTCACCTTATGCTCATTAGTGCATCATAACTGACCTGTACACCTCCACGAGAAAACAACGTGTCTTTGTATCCATTCGCCATGAGAAGACGTGTAAATGTCACTGCTCAAAGCTAATTGCTCAAAACTAACCAGCAACGTGCGTCGGTAAATAGTGACGTGTGTTCTTATTCTGACGTATATTAGTTGCGACGCGGTGGTTGGCTTGGCAACGACAGTAGCTAGGTTAGCGCAGGTTAGCTTAGCTGTCGACTCCAAGACACGTAAACAAAGCAGATTATTGGGTGTTATTGTCGGATATACAGTTATATTCTACACCAGGCAGCAGCGGAGAGCATCATATTTACCGTGTGAATCAGTGAAGATGATTGAGTCATCTTTAGCTTCTTTGGGGGCAAAAGTTGTTGTCGCTTCATCGAGCGACGAAAATCACCCTCCAGAAAACATCACTGATGGGTTAGTGTTTAAGTTATTACATTATTTTTATATCCTCCTACGAACCGAGGAAATAGTGTCTTCCAATTTACTTTGTTGTGTCATTTGCTACCTATCTAGGGTTATCTATCTATCTCTCTCTCTCTCTCTCTCTCCTCCCTACATACATACCTACATCTATCTATCTAAACTGGGTAACATTATGCTTACAGAGTGATATTAATACAATAATACATTCAAGTAATTGGTCCGAACATTGCTATATATTTGGCCACCGAAAAAATGTTTTGTTTTTTGGTGAATGCTGCCAAATCTTTAAAGACTTTGTTGTCAATGCACTGTGAAAAGAACTCAATTGGATTCCAGTATGCACAGGTTGTGGACTAGTTTTATAGATGTCAAATGTGTCAGATCAGGTGTTTATTTTGTTTATTTTATATTTATCTTTAGTCAATCCCATACCATTTGGATTAGCGATAACATTAAGATGTTTGTTTTTCCCTTTTTATCAAGAAATACCAACACGTTCTGGATGTCCACCGGGATGTTTCCTCAAGAGTTCATCATTCGTTTTGCTGAACCGACAGATATTTCTGCAGTGACAGTGGACAGCTATAATGGTATGGTGTCACACATACTATGCTACCTTTTATATTACTGTACTGCAATGTTTGCCAATTGACCAATTTTTTAAAACACTTACATGGACAGACAATAAACCCAATATATCTCATTCAAAGCAACCCTAATACATTTTAAAGCCAAAGGGCATAAACATGTGATCTGCTATCAAATCAACACCATTTGAATATGCCAAATGTTTTAATTTGTATTTTAATGTTTGTAATTGTATTTATTTATTGTCAAAAACAAGATAGTTTTCATATATTTCCTGAAAAGTGTTTCCTTCCTTTATAAAAAGAATACACCTAGTTGTTGTTGTTGTTTCAGAGTTTTGTTCCTGTTAAAAAAACGTTATGAAAATCTAGTCTTTTTTTTCATCTTCTGCAGTCAAGCATCTAAAGATAGAGAAGAACACCTCACAGAATGCCTCTCAGTTTGAGTCTGTTACAGAGAAAGGTAAGAGGAACAGCCGTCGACAGCACCTTTTTGGTTTTTAATACCATAGAATTTTGATTGGGATTAACAACATCATTGTTTTACAGAATTTCAACAAACAGAGGGACATCTTCAGTCAAATGCTATTTCGGTGAGTCGAAATGAAAGTATTTTAATGTAAAACAAATACAATTAATGGAATTAACAAATAAATCACCTACTTTTATTTATATTATTCTATTTTGCAGCTTAAGGGGAGCGGTGCAACTCACCTTCGTCTCATCATCACCTCAGGATATGATCACTTTGCCTCAGTGCATCGAGTCAGTGTGCAAAATTAACACTCCCGATTGTTGTGAATTAAAGCCTGATCTATGTTATGTACATATTGCTTTAGTCTTTACTAAACACACACACACACACACACACACACACACACACACACACACACACACACACACTGATATCTTTACGATATTTCTTCACTCTTTGCTGCTTTTGTTCTCAAACTGTCCTCCATGTTTCTTCTCGCCTCTATTCCTCCTCTCTCTCTTTCCGATGATTATTCTCCCAAAAAAAGGAAAGCGTGCATCCGAGGACTCGGAGGAGTTACTCAACCATAAGAAACAATCTCCTCCGTCTCCCCCGTCACTCCCATTCCTCCCCCTTTCACTCACATGCCATTGGAAATAGGAGATAGAGAGTACCGGAGGAGTTTGAGGAGAAGAGGAGATGTGATGAGAGGAGAAGGACGAATTAAAGACACCAGAATATATGTATTTTAAATCAAGCAGACATTGTTTGAGAAGTACTCGTTTACTTAAGTTAAAGTAGAAATATATGGCCTCAAAATGATATCAAAGTCAATAGTTTGTTTATCAATTTGATACTGCTTAAGTTGTACAGTATCATCATTCTCATGTTTCATTTAATTATTATGTTGTTGTATTAAGTTTGGGGCTCTCTGCTGGACACGCTCCCTCCGCGACCCGACCACGGAAAAGCCGGAGAAGACGGATGGATTATTGTTTTACACGTTCGAAATAAATCAAATCAAATCAAAAAAATGCTCCAAGTAAAAGCCCTGAATTCAAAATGTTACTTAAGTAAAAGTACAAGAATATTAATGAACTTGAAGTACAAAAAAGTAAAAGTACTCGTTCTCCACAATGGCCCATTTCAGATTAAAGTACAGAAGTGTTATCTGAGTAATCTTCTAATATGTGCTGATAATATAAGGATGCGTCAGAGAGAAGCAGAAGTTGGAGGTGACCCTGTTCTAATCACAGCAGCGAGCAGGTGGCTTCCAGGGTTTAACCTTTATTTGAAGGAGAGCGTCCCAGAATATGAGCGTCTGATTAACATGATTACACAGATCACTGTGCTGCTGATGATGAACAACTAATGCTGTGTTTTTATTATGAAAACAAACCTGCAGTGCAGCTTTCTCTGAAACGATTAGAGTGTTTGAAGTGATGTTACAGCTGGTTTCGGGTCAGTGACAGTGAACCTAAAAGAAACTGGGAGGTTTAAAAGGTGCTGATGTTCAGGTGTATATCAGTATGTAGTGTATCTACTTTAAAGAGTCCTCTCCTGCTGAGGTGTATATCAGTATGTAGTGTCTCTACTTTAAAGAGTCCTCTCCTGCTGATGTTCAGGTGTATATCAGTATGTAGTGTCTCTACTTTAAAGAGTCCTCTCCTGCTGATGTTCAGGTGTATATCAGTATGTAGTGTCTCTACTTTAAAGAGTCCTCTCCTGCTGATGTTCAGGTGTATATCAGTATGTAGTGTCTCTACTTTAAAGAGTCCTCTCCTGCTGATGTTCAGGTGTATATCAGTATGTAGTGTCTCTACTTTAAAGAGTCCTCTCCTGCTGATGTTCAGGTGTATATCAGTATGTAGTGTCTCTACTTTAAAGAGTCCTCTCCTGCTGATGTTCAGGTGTATATCAGTATGTAGTGTCTCTACTTTAAAGAGTCCTCTCCTGCTGATGTTC
>NW_011342635.1:0-9508 GCF_000735185.1 Notothenia coriiceps | reverse complement strand
AAAGTCTGGAACAATATTCTCTACTTTCTTGCACTGACAGAAAATTCATCTTATGTAACTGTTATACATCACCTGAGGTCATCGTCGTGTTATTGGTGATGGGACCAGTATTACAACGGCTTTTAATCCCACATTTTCAGAGTCTGCCACACAACATCTGTTTGTCTCGACTAAACAAAGTTAGTCGGTTCAATGTATTTGTCTGTCAGATGGAGATGCCAAAATGGACAAGCCTCATTTACCCCGCAGCAGCCTGGGACCTGCCCCCACCTCTTTTTAGTAATATTTTTTAAATGTTCGGAAATATAGCGTGCACAAAGAAATGTCATAATGAGAGCACTTTAAGCATGTACAATCACAAGCAGTGAACGCTGCTGTGTCTAAAAGTTGAGCTAGTTTCAACTCTGGGCCTGCCCTCTCGCCCAAAACGTTACTAGCATCCATCAACAATCTGTGTTTTTCTGTTTTTTAGAGAGATTTTACAAAGGGTTGCTGACGTCATGATCATATTTACCTTCATGCATCTTGCTGATGCTGTAGCGGTAAGAAAAACATGCAATTCATGATTTCAGACCTAACACAGACATTTTCTGAATGTGATCTGAGCAACTCCCTGGTTGATACGGACAGGGTGTGGCTGGAGGCGTTCTCAGAGGAGCAGGAAAACAGGCGATTGGAGCTCTGTGTAACCTGGTGGGATACTACTTCATTGGTTTCCCTATCGGTGCGTCCCTAATGTTTGCAGCAAATATGGGCATTGAAGGTAAGATTACACCATTTGTATTCAACTCTGAGATGAATGCTGTGCGCATTCTTATCTGCTGCTCGTCAGTTAATGTTCAGGAAGACAATTTAAACTCTTCTCTCCTCTGTGTCAAAGGGCTGTGGACAGGACTCACCATTTGTGTGCTAATGCAGGCGATATTCTTTGTCACATATTTGAGCAAACTTGATTGGAAGAAGGCTGCTGACGAGGTGCGTACCTACACCGCTTAACCTATTCGAAGTGGGGATTAATGAGGTGGGTACCACTTTACAATAAGACTACCCTTATAAAGGATTCATAAAGGGTTTATAATTAGGTTATTAATTAGGTTGTAAACACTTTATTCATTATTAAGAACCATTTATAAACCAGTACTAACATAGTTTTCATACATCAACACAGGCTCACTATTTGGCAAGATGACTAAGCCTTATATTGGCTACTTAGCTTACTTCGTCTTCTTCATCAGCCAACATCCTTGGTGTCGGTTGTTCAATGAGTTGATTCCCCCCATCCATCTTGATGTTTCTTGGCATGTCTTTATGACCATTTATTTACGAGTTACTAACATTTATAACTGCCAAAAGGGAGCCTTATTGTAAAGTGTAAAACACATTCCCATTTATTAATGAGTTACTAGCATTTCTAATAAGGCTTAGCAGTACAGATAAATGTGGGCTCACTATTTGGCAAGCAACCGGTCACAGTTGCCCTGTTTATCTCATGTCTTATACAAGCTTATTAATGATTTATAAAGTGTTCACAACCTAATTAATAAATGAATTACAAACTATTTGTAAACCCTTTATAAGGGTAGTCTTATTGTAAAGTGGTACCATGAGGTGCATCCATAGTGAGTGTATACCTACATTAGATGGCAGTCAGCACACCCCTAGTGTAACAGATTACGGCAACGGTAGACCAGTCCCCAAATAAAATCTCAGCTGACAGAAAAATGCTCCGTTTTAGTTAAATCACACAGTTACATGTAAGCTCACACACACTATTTTACGAACACAAACCTACTGAATAAAAAAAAGAACAAATGAAGCAAAGAAAGTGAAAACCATAAAGCAGATTCAGGCAGTAGGCGTCTAGATTCACACTTAAAGTATTAGCCTACAGAACAGTACAGTTTACAGAGATAACATCTTATCCTTTTGCAAAAAAAACGATATGCTCTTTTTAGTTTTTTAATAACATTGTTATCCTGCTAATAATCCATTTTTAGAAATGCAATCTTATGTATTTGTTTTATGTAAAAAAATACAGTTACGTTGTTTGCATCCTGAAAACGTAATCCAGTTACATGTAATCCGTTTCTCCACAAGCCTGCACACTATGCCTTTAAAACATGCTGTGAACTCTTTTCATCAGGCTCTTGTGAGATCAGGAGTCCAGATCAAAGAAGAAAAGGAGGTGGTGAGGATAGAAAATCCAGGTTAGTTCTGACACATTTAATGATACTTCTTTGTGTGACATTATTTTGGTAAAACTGAAGTTTCTCCCTTAAACCCTCAGACTCGGATCAGAACCAGTACGAGGTCTGCACTGCTACTTTCCATTGTGAGAGTTCTGAGGAGGGCGGAACACCTCAGGATCCGAGTGTCCCAGGCCAGAACAAATCCACCACCACCACAGTGGGAAACGTTCTGTCAGTCCAGCAACTGGTTTTACGCCGTGGACTCACACTGCTGCTTATGATCGTCATCCTCGTGGTCGGGGTCTTCGCAAGTGAACTTTTCACCAGGCTGCTGAAATGAGTCGTCGCATGATTTAAGATCAATCCTGATGGCTGTCCCATGAACAAGGTGCATTACACAATATTTTCACCTTGTGGTGAAAGGGTTACTGGTGCTGTGGATACCGAGGATCTAGCTTTGCACAGCGTTTGGCCAACAACCCTCTCATGTAACTGGACAACAGCTCTATGGCTGAACTAAACAAGGTATAAGGCGTGGAATAAAGAGGCCGAGATTGATTTTTTTTGTAGGACAGCAATGGGAAACTTCACCTAATATGGCACATAAAGGATGAAAAATGCTTGATGCAACTCATGCATTTCTTGAGGTATGCCGTGTTTGAATAGCCATAACAAGCACCATGAGTAAAAGGCTGTGTTATGTATCACAGTGGAACATGCCAAAGTAAGGTAGGAGGAATGAAAAAGGGAAATGTGTTGACGATGTTTTGACTTTAATGGATCATGTGACATGAGTTTACACACTGTGCCTTGGGTTGAAATGAAAATGACCTGTATTTTTATAGTTTTTAAGTTAAGAATTGCTTGGATCCATTTTCTTTTTTCACACATTAACCCACATCGTATTGGGTGAGAATTGTGCCAATTTACGTTCAAATATTTCATACATACTACCTAGCTTTTTCATTCGAAGAAGGCCTAAAAGCAGCGATATAAGTGATACCATTTTGAAGGTCTCTTGAAAAATGTTTTGCATCTGTAGTTTACCAGGTCATTTGAGCCCCTAACACTGACCAGAGGGACTCTACCCTTAAGGTGTGTGCTGCTGAGGACCCAAGGTAGTACATTGCCCCCGACCTCGCTTGGCCCTGCAGGAGTTTGGTAAGCGCATGCGCCATAGACTTGTACAAAAACAAAACAAGAGCACAGCCATGTCCGCTAGCAACCACTACAGGACGTAAGTGTATGTTTTCTTTCATTAAATAGCAGTGTTTTAACAGAACACAAGTGTAATAAGTAATAATGACAGAATGTGGCTGTTTGCAGGTAATTATGTTTCTGGTAGACAACCCCATGGCCAAAAATTACCTGACTTTAGGAACAACATATGGTGAGTTGTGAGGTCTAACACTGCATTGGGCTTTTTGAGTGTTATTGATGGGTTTTTATAAAATGGTCAAGTCTGAGCTGTAACCTCATACGGTATTGGACAAGTATGCGGGCCGTATAAGGGTAAGGAACATAGCACCATAGTAAAACACTAGGAATTAGTAAATAGTAACATCACATATCCAAACGCAAGGAACGTGTGAAAGATGAGTGTAAAATAATGTGAAAATTGTAGCATTTTGTCATTGAAGTTTCTTTGTTGCTGTTGTTGTTGTTGTGGTCAGTTCCTGCAGTATATACACTATATGTAAGATAGATGTAGATGTTCCTCAATCAGTACATGGTTTATTATGCACATGAATAATGGTTTTATCTTAGCAATAATATTGGTTTAATGCCAAACACAGTGACCAAAGTGAAAGTCAGCTATACAAAAGAAAAAGTTATATAAGCACAGTTTTCTACAATGAGTAATATTGGAATTGTCATCTCATAATATACAAATAAATTGTGTGTGTGTGTGTGTGTGTGTGTGTGTGTGTGTGTGTGTGTGTGTGTGTGTGTGTGTGTGTGTGTGTGTGTGTGTGTGTGTGTGTGTGTGTGTGTGTGTGTGTGTGTGTGTGTGTGTGTGTGTGTGTGTGTGTGCAATCAGGGAGTGGAAGGCCGTCTTGAGTATCCCACAGAAATTCCAGTACCATTGCCTGACCTCAATATTCTTCAAGGAATAGTAAAAGATTTTGTGACGAACTCTAAATTAAGTCAAAGGCTGTAATTTGTTGATGGACACCTTTGTTTTGGCTAGAAGGAACCCTAAGAATCTTAACAATATTTGTGTATATATAAAAAGGATAACGTATTAAAACAGGTCATGCAATCTTAAGTTTACACCACGAATCGAACTTGAGTCTTTCAAATTAAAATACAAAAGCCATGCGATTAGGCAACACTGTCACACAGGAGAGCAAAGCTACAGAGCAAGTGTAACAAGGCTGAGCAAACTGACCATGTAACCTCCAGAGTTTGGGAGAGAGCTGGTTCCATGTTCTGCAGGACGGGAGGATCAGAGTACAGAACACATTCATGGTCCCAGCTACGATGGAGGCCACCGAGGTCATGCCCTTTGTTTGTTTCCAAAACAAAATGGATTTGCCACAAAAGAGTACAAATGTTGAACATATAGACTTATATTTGCTTTTAAAACCACATTTATTTAGCTAATGTGGCCATTCCTCTGCCTTTGTGACCTTTTAACACTGGGCACATGAAGGAGCCACTAAGCCATTGCACGTGCATGTACTGTTAGCTTATGTACTACTCAAACCATGATCTTTGGTTGTTCTGTGTTTGGATAATACTACTTCCATGATGGAAAGAATGCAACTTCTCAACAAAAAAAAAAAGTGTTAGCTTAGAATTAACAGAACCCCACACTGCCTCAATTACCGCCTCTATTAATGGCAAGACAGCTGAACAGATGAGCAACTGCAAATATCTTGAACTGCCAGCACATCAGTGACATCCAAAGACAAAGACTCTGAACTCAGAGCAACACTACGGTTCCCGCTACTTTTCCACCATGTAAAATACCTCCAACAAAAACATATCACACATTCTGCCTCCAAAATCATCTACCACCCCACAGCCAGATATGAATCCAGAGCCATCACATGCCTAGCACCCACAATATCAAATGACACCTTCACACTACGACCTTGTCAGAAATACACATGGGAGCCTGCCTGCAGGCAGCAGTCTCAGGACACCTGCACTCTGAGGACACCTCCACTCTCAGGACAGGAAGTGCACGCTAAGAATTCCAAAATAAAATCGCCACTATCAGTACAGCGCCACTTTCCAAACAGGAAATGCACGCAAATACAAAATAAAATCGTATCGTGACACGTATTATATACATATGTGTATATATATATATATAGATATATACGGACACCTTTTGTAGACTATCAGTACAGCCGCAGCGCCACTTTCCGAACAGGAAATGCACGCTAATACAACATAAAATCGCACTGACACTTATTATATATATAGATATATATTTATTTATATATATATAAATAAGACATCTTGTATTTTAGTTACACCAGCTAGACAACAGTGGACTGTTCGAGAAACAACCGTGTTTTCCGGGTGCACCGCGGCGGAGGTGGGGAGGTTCCAGCAGGGAACCTCCACCCCGCTGCGGGAACCGTGGGACCCCTGACCCCCAGTTTCCACCGGGTCCGTCTGTGCCGTGTTACGGCTGCGCCGCGGCGGTCATAAGGATCGTGGCCACTCTAGTCAATGGGTGCTATTCCACCACACGCGCCGCGTTACGGCCCAGAAGCGGCTCGCCGCAGCGCTTCTCTAAAATTAGGATGAATCCTATTTTTGCCACGGCGCAGCTTTAACGTAAGGTCGGGCAGGCAGCCTCCCTCGCAGGAAGTGGAAAGGTGAGCATCCGGGCCAGGCCCACCCCCCACATATAATTTAGCAGACCCCCCTCCTTCATCACAACACCTCCACCACGATACGCACAATGGACGACGAGGTTTTCTTCATGGAAGTGGAAAAACACTATTTTATATGATGTAACCAATGCTTACTACAACATCAGAAAGGGCAAGGCCTGGTTTTTAGTCACTGCAGTTTGTGGAGTGGAAGGTAACAACTACATATTAATGTTTTAAAGTTAATTAATACCCGAATTAAACCCGAATCAATAACAAAACTGCGAGCCTGCACGCACGACGCTACGCTCCTGAAACGCTTCTGGGACGCGTCCGGTGGGTTATGGCGCTAGAACAAAACCGCGGCGCAGCCGTGATGCGGCGCAGATGGACCCAGTGGAAACTGGGGGTAATAGAGATTCTCAATAAATAGTAAATCAATAATAATAATATATCGTAATGTAGTAGGCAAACTTGGCTCCGGCAACAGAACAGACACTGGTATATTGACTATAATTCATAGAGATTTTCAAAAAATAGTAAATAAATAATAATGNGAAAAAGAGGCTGCGGCTGACAGAGCACACCCAGACGCGCTTACCCCACGCCAAAGCTTTAGGGCAGGAGGGGGGAGTCCTCCACGTTATAGCACACCTCCGTGGGGTAAGCGCGTCTGGGTGTGCTCTGTCAGCCGCAGCCTCTTTTTCTCTCCACGGTTACGACCGAGGGAGAGGTGAGTGAGGCGGAGCGGCTGCTAACCAGAAAGACGGTCAGAAACAATGAGATGGAGCAGTGTTGTTGTGGGACGACAGCGCGTGTATACATCGGGGCTCCGCCCAATGTAACCATAGAGTCCAGTAGAGGGCGGAGCCTGTGAGAGATATAACGAGGGGTTACGTATGGTAACCCTTGTTATATAGACACAGGCGGAGCCCTCTACCTCTGGGGCCCTGTCTGTCCTATGCTGCTTGCTGAAGAGAAGTAAAGGATGGCTGTGAGGAGATGCACACGCGTTCAGGTAGGCCTGCCCAGGGGCCGGCTACGTCTAGAAAGTCTCAGTGAATGAATGCTTGCATGATAGGATGGAGGGGAGTACCCATAGAGTCCAGTAGAGGGCTCCGCCTTTGTTTATAAAACAAGGGTTACCATACGTAACCCCTCGTTGTGTGGGATTAAAAGCCGTTGTAATACTGGTCCCATCACCAATAACACGACGATGACCTCAGGTGATGTATAACAGTTACATAAGATTAATTTTTCTGTCTGTGCAAGAAAGGAGAGAATATTGCTCCAGACTTTACTCACTGGTCGGTTGTGAAGATGTATCCGAGGACATTTCTGGTACTGATGGCGATGACTGAAACAAAACATGCAATGAAGACTGCCATGGGAAAGAAACAAAGAAAGTGGTTATAAATTGATCAGATTTTTTTTTTGTTCACAGCTATGCTCTTTGTCTCAAATTAAATGTCACTGGATTGATACCGTTATATACTCCTACAGCAGTACCCTAATACCCCTAATGCAGTGGTTCTCAAACTTTTTCTGTCTAGCCCCCCCTTGGAGGAAAAAAGAAAGTCGGGCCCCCCCAAAACAAATAGTCACGTAATGGGCCAAGTTAACATTTATTAAAATAAATCAATATGAACATGAGCATTCCTTTGAGCCTGTTTTGCACTGCACATTTGTTCAAGACGGGGTTGCAGGCTTGATCTTCCATCCTCATCATGTACATTACACACCTGTGTCCTACAGCGCCCTCATAGGTTTCTAAGTGTAACTACGTGTACTACATGGCTCAATTTTTCCTACTGTTCTCTCTTGCCCCCCCCCCTGTCATGCCTCTGTGCCCCCCACCTTGAGAAACACTCCCTAATGTAAGGAATATGAAAGGTGGCACAACAACACTTCCTAAAATATGGAGATAAAACTTTAGTTATGATTATTTTGGGAGAAGAAATAAGTCTAAAATTGCAAATATCGCACCCATAAATTAATAATTCAATTAATTAATTATCTGAAGTGTATATATTAAATACATTTAATAATATGTTTGTTTATGTTTTAGATTCTTACTTTGTCCCTTGACATATGTTATACATGAAAATAATGCTTTAAAAAAACTAAGATTTGAGAGATAAATAGCATGGACGTACATGAACAGACGATGGGGATCTTGCAGGACAGCTTGGCCTGCTCTAGGTTTCCTGCTCCAAGAGCGTTCCCAACACGAACACTGGCAGCAGCAGCAAATCCTAATGGGAACTGTTGGAACAAAATAGACAAGTAATCACCAAGGGAGAATTAAAGCTATGTTTTTTTAAGCCAGAGTCGTGACCTTTTCTTTCATATAATGAAACTACATGGCATTGAGAAGGAAGAGTGCATGTACTCAGCCAAGGAGGACGCCATTAATGTTTACATCTCATGCTGTCAGGAACGTCCATAAGTCATGAAAACTTCTCTCTGCCCAGTGATACAGTAGGCAGGTGTAGTTAGCTAAAAAGAAAATAGTTCCAACATAAAACTCTGCAAAACAAAGTTGGTGGATGTGTTGAATAACCTGGTCATGACTTCTGGAAAGAGATATTGCTGTTGATTAGTTACATTATATAGAGAAGGAAAACTTTACAGCCGATATCTCTTACACTTTTCACTCACAGCTAAACAATCTAGGTTGATAAATACTACTGGTAAGAGGAAAAATAAGAATTTGAGATTTTAATTTAAAATTGATATTGATTGTTGTCCATTGTTGCCAGCTGTGAGCTAGGTATCAACATTACATGTTACTTGTTAGACTTTTTATCCAAAGCGACTTACATACTCAATACTGTGGGCAATCCCCACAGGAGTAATTTGGGGAGAAGTTTCTCAGGGACACAACGACATGCTGACTGCAGTGGGACTCGAACTTGCTATCCTGATTCGAAGATCAGCGCATTAACCCACTGCGCCACACGCCTCACATAAAGAATTTTGTAAACACAGTAAAAGAAGATTAACTAACTGTTAGAAATTTAAAATCAATGTTTTGATGGTATAATTTAGTTTAAACATACTGTCAAGTTAAATGCTCTTTTATACTGAAAAACCAGAAATTGTTGTGCACAAGCAGTTAAGCTTTTATTCTGAAAATCCTTCATCTACGGTTAGCATTTAGCATGTGGCTAATATACGATTTCCTAAAGAGGTGAATTGAGTAGCGAAATGACGTGGTGTGGTGAAAATCGAAACCTACTGATTTAACACTACAACTATAGATGTCGAGATACTACCATGCTGAATATTAAATGAAAGTACAGTTTATATGAATACACTATTGTTTACAGACGAGTAGCATGTGACAACATCCGGAATGACCGGAAACCAAACCAGCCGTGAAGCATTTTCTGTATTTTTTAGAGTATTGATTACAGCGTTTAGAATGTGTTACATGAAAAGTGATGAAAGAGAATATGAGGAGAAAAGGCGTGTTAAGCA